>NC_056745.1:736842811-737147637 GCF_019279795.1 Protopterus annectens | reverse complement strand
GAGCAGAACAAGAGTAGACCCCTAAAAAATCGATATTAAAGATGAGAGTTATTGGATTTTAACAAGTGGACTGTGACAGAACCAGACTTATCCAGTGCACAAACAGGCCTGGACAACAGTTCATTTCCTGGTCTGCTTTGTATGCTTTCTCTTCTATCCCTTGATGCCCTGGGTGTTTCAAAACGTCAGGGAGCAGAGACTAAAAATCCTGCTGAAAGAACCATTTTGACTTGGGCAGCTTTGGTTCTTCTTTCTGCTGAACCTGGTGAGGGAAGAACCAGTTATGTTGCATGTGGACCTCCTAACCCAGTACAGGGTGTTAACCATCCGTCTAAGCTTGTGGACACAAAAGATGACAGCATGGATAATATAGCTCTTGTCCCTTCCAGTCACGTGTTCTCTGAAGATGCCAGGAAACCGAGCATGAGAAAGTCTTTTGTATCAAAATAGTAGAAATTCTTTGACTGGTTACATGACAGAGGATAGGACCCAGTATCTGTACGGTTGTCTTTAGTCCTTACCTACCTTTTACATTTAGACAAAATATGTCTGTCATATGCCTCAGCCATTTCTGCTGGTCTATCTTTAGAATCCCCCATTTTCTCCCATTTGTCAATGGAGTGTTTAAAGAGTTTTGCATTTTAGGCCACCCAAAAAGCGATTGCTCCACCATGGCATCAATAGTTTGTGCTGGAGAAGCTTACTCTACCACTTTTTAGCAATCTGCTTCCATCCCAGTTAAGTTTTTATGTCCGCTGGCTGCCCTTCTGGTAGTTTTGACATCAGCTAGATACTTTAAGAACTGCAAGATCTTGTATGCAGGGAACCCTAACTAGTGTTCCACATGGACAGGATCTCCCTGTATACCAGTCCTTCCTTCATGTCAAAAGTGATTACGAGCTACCATTAAACCAAGCTATTCACTAACCTGTGTTTCTCTTCCCCCTCAAAGCAAGGGAGGACGATTCTTACATTCTGTGAATATGCTCCGATAATTGAGGTTCAGCCCATTCATTCCATGGTAGCAGGCATCTGGAATCCGTATATAAAGCGAGAGCCTACAGCCCATTTTTCCTGCCTAGGAATCCCCACTCTGCTCATTGTCTTTCCAGAGACTGGAATCCACATATAAAATGAGAGCCTTCAGCCCATTTTTCCTGCCTAGTAATCCCCCCTCTGCTCATTGTCTTCACGGAGAAAGTTGAGTGATGGGGAGTGGGGCTACTTGCTGATCCTGTAGGACAGCATACCATAACCCCTCCTCCCCCAGCAGGTCTTTTGAGCTCTACTGTACCTGCCATCTGAGAGGAATCCTGCCTCTCAAAGGTCAGCTACAGCAGAGGAGAGGAATCATGCCTTCATACACTGAACTCCCCTCTGCTTGTTGTGACGTGCACATGGTAGATCTTACTTGCTAGGCTGAAGCTCCACAGGGCAAATGCCTAGTGCTTCCACGAGCCATTGCAATAAATGAGGAACAGGACAGAAACAGCTGCAGTAGTTCTACCTTACAAGAACCTCGCTGAAGGGATAGAAGTATCCACTGATAAAATGCCTTAGATCAAGATGACCTCAACTTAAAAAAAAATTAAGCTTGTCCATCTTGAAACTTGGTTTGCACATAGAGAAGGTTGCATCATGTTCTGAGATTCAAATAAAGATTTTTTTCTGTAGGTAGTTTCTGTTCTGAAAAGCGAAGCAGAGATTATTGCAGTTTCCCAGAAGTTTCCCAGGTACAAAGTGCATAGTATGTTTTGCTCAATATATGTCACAGGACACATCAGTGTACCATTTATCTTCCCAGTAAGTCTGTGTAATTACTTCACATGTTTTGAAAGTAGCTTATATATATGCACAAACATACATATACCTATATTTAAAATATTTGTAGGAGTTAAATAAATGTAGGAATGTTTGTGTCTTGGAAATTCTGCACTCATTTCCATTTCTGGCACCAATTCATCTACCAGGATTGGGCCCCTTTTTTATCCCAGGACTTCTGCATCCAGCTGTCTTTTTTTTATTTTTAATTTTTAACTAACGTCTGTCCAGGATATAAACTAGTACAGTGTAAGTATCAGTGTCATTCTAATGAAATTTTGTATAAACAAGGTACACCTTGTGACTGTACTCACCAAGGCATGAAGATTAATTCAATTCCAGCAATTCTACCGTCCTTTGCTTGTTGATTTTATCATCTATCCAGCTGTACACTATTTACCTCGGAATCAGTAAAGTAGTAGTTTTTTTTTTTCCTGTTCTGTAGAGTGTTTTCTTATTTTTGATACCTTGAAATTTGACATCCATATGCAAACGGTTATCCGTTGTTATGCCTATTAACCTGGTATGGGGATAAATTCTCTACGGGTGTTAGAGGTTATTAAGAAATTTTGTTTGAGGTGTGCAAGTGTTTTTGGCAATTTCTCTTGAGTCTTGTTAGTCCCACTAGATTTGGGCCACTTTTCAGGGAAGACCAGATGTAGTGTTTGTACTACTAGGTGAAATTGGGTCTGGGGCATCAGGGAAACTTTCCTTATTTTTGAGAGGTTTCATGGGATCTTTTACATTTGTCTGAAGTTTCATCGTCTCAGACAGATGGGATCACAGTTGAATGTCTCTACTGAAGGACTGCACACACAGGTGTACTCAGGAGTGCGGATGTCCCTTCATTCTGCACTGCAGTGTCAGCAGTTTGAAAATTAATCCATTGACTTGTAGTGGGAATGGAGCCTTCTGATCTTCCACCACCAGAGGTAAGTGTGCTACTTGTAGAATCACTTTCAAATTTCCCTAATCGTCTAAATTTGACACATGCTTTAATGCCAAGATTGTTGTGCTGTGAAATTTATCTTTGCTGCAAAGTTCTTAGGCCTACAGTCCCTGCATATCATAGCTTTTCTATCACAGGTAATAGTACTGCCTTCTGTTATACCTTTCTAAAGGTAGTTCATGTAACAACCAAGAGCACATTTACTGTTTGGAACCTCTGTTGGGTGACATTATTTTTTATCATTTCTTAGATAACTACCAGTCACAAATATTTTAAGATATTTTGCATACAGAGCACTATTCAGACCACTATCTGTACAGTTTGTGGGTTTTTTTAAGTTTTATTAAAGTAAAGATATTTATACCTTCTTGGCTGTAAGTCAAGAATACAATTAGATATTTTGTTATGATTCTGCTTGCTCATACTTTTGAGAAGTTTCCAGATTAAATGTTTTAGGTAAATACTCTCGATTATTACGCGATGATACAACAGTCACTTTTAAGACAAATTCTTTCATACTGTCTGGGGATAATGGTTGTTCAGTTATGATGCCATTTGCTTGAGCGAGTTTGTCACGTCTTTAAATAAATAAAGGTGCTAAAGAAATCAGGAAATCAGTGTAATATTTTCTTTTATTTACACTGTGAATATCTGATCCGTGCCATTGCCTTTATCTCTGTTAGCTAGAAGACATCTTAGAAGCACAGCTGTAGCTGACTAATTCTGCACCCAGTGCTCTTTTTCAGTGTAGTGGTCCCACCCTAGTTTTCACTGAAGATTTAAAAAAAAAAAAAAAAAAAAAGACGTAGTTTTAAACTGTAACAAGCTGATCTGCATTTCGGTACAGAAAAACATCAGGAATTCAGTCATTCCCCCTAACATTTTGCACCTCCATCAGCTGACTCCTTCATGCTACCCTTGCTATTGCTACTGCCTAGAACAATGATGGTGAACCTTTTGGGCTTGGCGTGTCAAAAATTTGGAAAATTCCCATCTTGGCTCTGCTGGCGTATCTCACACAACCCCTACCCCGCAAACAAAAACAATTCTTTACGTATTTATTTTAAAAAAATACAGTCCAATACTGTGTGCTGCTGTGTATTATAAAAGTAAAAGAAGAATCAGTGACTTACAGTAGAGAAAATAATATGCGCACTGATAATTGTGTTTAAAATAGTGCACCAAAACAATTACCCTACTTTTAATAGTAATTTTGAATTGAAACAAATGTGGAACACACTGCATTTGATTTGATTAACATCAATTAATGACTTTTTTTGCTGCTGCGTTTTAATAGATACGTGCAGGGTCTCACATTTCTTGTATTTTTGTTCATTCAGTTTCTTTGGTAATTCGGGTGTTGAATGCTGGTATGTCACTCAAAATGTTGTGGGATGCCACCTTTGACATGTCATAGGTTCGCCATCACTTGCCTAGAAGGTACAGCTTTTATGTCAAGGCCAGTTTCCTGTGCAAAAATTTTCATTGTGTTTGGAATTATTGCACTCAAATTTCAGAATTTGCTTCTACAGAAATTTCTGGTCAGACTGCGTCAAAGTCACTACTTTCTTAATACTGTTTTAGCTTTAACTTTGTTACATAAGAGTATGTCTTTGAGAAGAGGTCAGTGTAACAAGTATCAGTGTAATGAATATAGCCTATCATGAGATAGACTTATTACTGGAAGATTTGTATATCGGCAACCAGATTATCCCCACCTGAATATAGATCCTTAGGCGTTGCCCACCCAAGGACCCCTACAATCTTTGGTATCCCAAAAATAGACAATCTGAATGATCCACCCCTTAGACCAGTAGTAGATGCAAAAGCTTCAAACACATTTCCGATGCTACATTTATTGATCATCATACAAATATACTTGAGTATCTGTATTGTTTTAAGGACTCATGGGATTTTTTAAAAAAAAGGTCTCTAGTGACATATATAGTGATGAGATTAATATCAATACTGACAAAAATAGTCTTGTTTTCAGTGATTCCACATGACTGAGGGCTTGAATGGTTTTATTCTTTGTCATAATTCGAATCTTGAACATAGCAAAATTCTCCCCCTAAGGGCACTTATGGAAATGGTTCTGTACAATAATTTTATTATTTTTGAACAGTTATTTAAACAGAATAAAGGTGTAGCATTAGGGGCAACATGTGCCCCCATTTTTGCCAACATAGTGCTTGCTTACTGGGAGTCTAACATTGTAGTTAATTCTATATTTTCCAACAGCTGGTGTTTGTATGGTCTATTTTTAGATGACATCATAATTTTTTGGACTGATAGAAGTTAAACCATTTTTTGAGTATATCATAACACTACTGATTTTTTGAAATTTACTATGACACTTTGTAATGAAAAAGTCAACTATTTAGATATTACTGTTAAGAAAAATAAAGATGAATAAGCAATTTGAGTCTACGATTTATAGGAAACAAACTTAACTCTAATACATTGTTGCAGTATAATAGTTGGCATCCTATACACCAAAAGAAGTGTTTAGTCAAAGGCCAGTGTGTACATTTGGCATGGATGGTCTCTGACTTAGACAAGTTTAGTACACAATTTTATTTACTAAACATGTTAATTAATAGCTTTACCCATTTAATTTCTTGGATAACATTTTTAATGAAGTAAATGATAAAAGGATGAGGGGGTCAATAGCACCCCCTTATTGGGGATTAGAATGGTCATCAGCACAAGAGAACTTTGATAATACCAGGCTATGTAAAGCACTTGTACTAACATAATAATTTTAGTAGTATTAGCTGGATTATATAGAAAATTTTGAATATTTCCATCTAGATACAGATCATGCTAACATAGTAGGATAAAACCCCCTTATGTGCAAGATAGATGTATAAAAAACATATTAGAGAAAGAAAAACTTCTTGAACAGGAGGATAAGATGACAAAATGCGGACACTGCTCAGAATGCAGATTAATTTTTTATCAAGTCAGAAATTGAAAGTTTTGGTATTATAAATTAAAAAAGAGGTACAACTGGGGTACGAGAGAGGTGATATATGCACCTATATGTCAAAACTGTGCTGTTTTTTATATTGGGAAGACCAAAAATAGTTTTAGAAATATAGTTAATCAGCATAATTCAATATAACTAAAAAGGAAGTTAGCAATGCCCTGTCTGCACATATTCTGAAATATGAGGGTCATTCCTTTAAATTTATAATTATAGGTCATGTGGGGGGACCTGTAGACAATTACTTGGAGTTTAAAGAATTACAATGGCAATTGCGGACCAACGCTACAGCCTTACCCAAGCTGAAATGAAAATCTACCTATTCAGTTTTACATTTAAGAGCTGCCTTTCCAATCTAATTTTAAAAACCTGTATTAGTTGAATATGATTGCTGTTTGTTTTAATTTATTCATGTTTTCAATTATATATATTTATATGTACAGGTTTAACATTTTTTATTTGTTTCTTTAAAGTTTGACTTTGTAATTATCTTTTCAATTAGGGTTTAATTAGGTTATGAGTCTGTTATAGTATTTAAGGTGGGTTTCTGGGAGTAACATTCATTCTGAAAAAGTCCTTTCACTTGTGGATGAAAGCGCTCAATAAACTTGATTGTTTTGAGATCTACTGCCTTGAGTTGCATCATTTTTTTGTTTCGTTTGCCATCACTGGCCTAAAAGGTACAATTTTTATGTCAAGGCCAGTTTCCTGTGCAAATATTTTCATTGTGTTTGGAATTATTGCACTTTTGAGAATTTCAAAATTTGCTTCTACAGAAATTTCTGGTCCGACTGTCGTTCACTACTTAATATTGTTTTAATTGTTGCACTTTGTTACATAAGCGTATGTCTTTGAGAAGAGGTCGGTGTAACAGTAAAGCCCCCCCCCAAAAGAGGGAAAGTATTTTCTTTACAATGCTTCCTTTAACCATTGCATATTTGCTTTTCTGGTTATAAGAAGAATTTTTTTTTTTTGCTCAAAAATTTATTTTCAATTTAAATAACATTTACATATTTTTAAACACTTTAAAAGAACTATTTACAATAGCCTCACTTTCAACTATATACACTGTTATGCTATTGGGTTCATAGGTTCATACTAGGCTATCTGCCCTAGGGCATTTATAAGCCTAGCCAGAGTGTGTTTGGCTTTCGCCACCCATTTTAAATTAATTTTGCTGTGCCCTTTTTTGAGGTTAGTATACTGTGCCTCTGTCTAACAGTGACACAGAAGTGATACCCGGGGTAAACCTACGATCTCCCATCCACTCATCAAGATTCCTCTTGAAGAGAGTCAATGAGGGACTCTGCCTAACCTGGACTGGGATTTTATTCCAGAGTGAAGGGAGCCTCTGGGTTATGAATCTGTCCCTCCAGCATGTCCTATTTATTTCATTGCTGAGGTTCAAGTCTCTGGAGTGCGTAGCTCAATGGGATTTGGATTTTCTGAGGTGCAGCATGTCCATCAATTCCGGGTTGGACATGGCTTTATACGTCAGGCACAGATCGCCTCTGAGCAGGCGGTATGCCACTGAGTAGAGCTGGAGTTTCTTTAACCGGGCAGCATATGGCATCTGTTTGAGCCCTTTGATCCTTTGGTGAGGTACTTTTGGGGTCTTTCCAGTTGCTGCAGGTGTCTGGTAAGGTACATCCCAAAAGGGGCATTGTACTCCATTATGGGCCTGATGAGGGATGAGTAAAGAGGCACGATGACCTCCCCTGATCTAGATGTGAATCCCTTCATGATTAGGTGGGCTATATAAAATGTTTTTCTAACCACTTTGGCCATGTGGTTGTCAAATGAGAGATCAACTTGGGTCCCCAGGTCCCTAATTACTTCTTCTGTACTTAATGGATTACCACCTATGTGGTAATTTGTGGGCACTTTGTTTTTTCCAAAGGGGATGACTATACACTTTTTGGCGTTTAGCTTGAGGCCATGGCTCTGGCACCAGTTGTCTGTTTCTTTGAGGCCCTTTTGGAGGATGCTTGTGTCGGCTGGAGTGTCTATTATGGTGCCCAGTTTGCAGTCATCTGCAAACTTGGTCAGCCACCGTCCTTCCGTGTTGGCCTGTACCTCCGAGAAATATATACCGAACGAGAGGTCCCAGGACTGAGCCTTGTGGGACGCCACTTGCAAATGTTTGGAGTCTGACATGGCTACAGCAATTCTAACCATGTGGGTTCTGTCCTTGAGCCAGTTTGCAACCCATCTAGTTATATAGGGGTTTATGTTTAAGCTGGTGAGCTTATCTATAATGCCCAAGTGGGGTATTGTATTAAAGGCTTTTGCGAGGTCCAGGTAGGCTGTGCGGACCACCTTCCCCTCCTCAATGGCCTTAGTGACTGTTTCAAAGAAATCAACCAGGTTTAAGAGGCAGGATCTGCCCTTAAAGCCAAACTGGGTAGGATCCAGTGTCTTGTAGGTCTCCAATATCTTTGAGGTCCATGATGATCCTTTCCATAGCTTTGCAGACCAAGCTAGTCGGGCTTATGGGGCGATAGTTTCCAGGATCCGTTAAGGCACCACCTTTGTGGAGAGGGACCACTGTTGCTGTACGCCAATCTTTGGGTATATATCCTGTAATAAGGCTGAGATTGAACGGTAGTTTTATGTTTGGGTTTAGCTCTTCTTGGAGTTCATGTAGGACGCAGCCCAGGGCACCGTCTGGTCCCATTGATGCTGCATTTTTTGCTTTGGAGAGGGCGGCTCTTACCTGAGCATCTGAGATGTCAGGGGGGGCAGCACTCTGCTGGGATAGATATTTTCCCTTTTGGTGGGGGGGGGGAGTTTGCGCTGAACCTGTCAGCTAGGATGTTGGCAATGTCTGTGGGTTCGGTGTATTTTTGTCATTTTGGACTAATTCTGAGCATATCTGGAAATTCCCACCCAGGTTCCTAACATAACTAAAGAAAGCCTTGTGATTATCCTTAATGTCCTGTGCAATTTTTCTCTCTAAGCTGGCCTTAGACGATTTTATGAGTGCCCGTAGTTTTTTGCCAATACTGATCAGAGATGCCTTTCCTTTTTGGGATTTTGCTCTATCATGTAGTAGCTTCCTCCTATTTTATAGTTTGTTTATGGCTGGGGTCCACCAGACAGGACGTCTGCCTTTGGAGGATTGGGACTTGGTTTTATTTGGGATTGCATGATCCATGCATTCCTGAAGGTGTTCATAGAATGCGTTTATAAAGGATTCTGCGGTCTGGGCTGTATTTTCCACAGGCCCGGGGGCTTTGAAGGATTCCACCTCGGTTTTGAGGAGTGTGAAATTTGCATTAGAGAAGTTTTTCAGGGCAGGGGGTGGAGTCGGGATGTGAATATCCAGTGAGATTAGTTTATGGTCTGATCTTACCAATGAGGGATACACTTCTGGTCTGGAGCATAGAGTCCCCATGTTGGTGATGATCAGGTCCAGTATGTTTTCCCCTCTTGTGTGAGTGGTAACAAGTTGTTCCATAGTATTTGAGTTTATAAATTCTAGGAACCTTTGGGCTAGGGTGTTGGAGCTAGAGTAATGCTCCCAGTCTATGTTTGGGTAGTTGAAGTCGCCCAATCTAATAGTGTTTGGAGAGACCTTCATGTTTTCCAGTGTTCTCAGGAAGGCCGAGTGGTGTTCCTGGGTTTGGGAGGGTGGTCTGTAGCAGGCTATAAACTGGAAGGCAGTTTTACCAACTGTTAGTTGCACATGGATAGTCTCTGATGCTTCATGCTGTGCCACCAACCTGGAGGTGTGGGTATCTTTGACTAATATTGATACTCCCCCTCCTTTTGTGGTTCGGTCCAAGTTTTGGTGCTGAAAAGCATGGTATGAGGTGTAACCTGGTAGTGCTGGGGTGCTCTCGGGAGCCTTGAACCAGGTTTCTGTTACTGCACAGATATCGATGTTCTCCATGCTAAGGAGAGTTTCGAGTGCATGCATCTTGAGGTTTAGACTTTTGGCGTTGAGTAGCATTACTCTTAGTTTCTTATCCCTTGTGATACCTATGGAGGTGGGTTTGTCTTTTGAGCCTTGCCTAAGAAAGGCACTATGGGGGTAGCAAGAGCCTTTGCCAGTATCCGAAAGCCCAGGGGTGACCGATGCAAGCCATCCCTAGCAAAGCATTGTGGCTCGTCGAGCATGTCATCCCAGGCTGACAGGCATTGGATCCCCTTTGAATGACACCAATACTTAAGCCAATTGTTGAAATTGATCTTGTCTTCATATTGTGGCATCATTCTTGGTGAGGGTAAGATGCTACTCAAGGTCAGGGTCATACCGGCCTGGGCTACATGCTCAGAGAGCTCCTCTGTCTCTTTTCATATAGTCCAGGGAGGTATGTCTCAGGTCATTCACACCAGCATGGACAATGACTGAGTCATATTTGTACTTGCCTTGGAGTGACCTGAGTGCTTGTGTTATGTGGTGGATCCTAGTGCCCGACAGGCAGCTCACCGTGACCTTTCTTGTTCAGCCTGGTGAGCAGGACGTCAGTGTGCCTGGCGATAGTCACCTATTACAAGTGTATCAGGTGTGTTGTTTAGCCTTAAGGGCTGTGTCTGTTCGGCACACTGGCTTTGTGAGCTATGTGTTGCACGTGTTTTGTTTTGGGGTAGCGGTTGCTTGGGTGTCTGCCTTGGAGGTCTCTGCTGCTTAGGCAGATTTTTATTTAGAGCCTCCGAGTATGTTTTTGTGTATTTCTGTTTGGTTTGCTGTCGTGGTAGGTCTATGCGAGACTGGAATTGTAGTGAGTGTGATTTCCTTCTCCTGACTGGTTACGCCAGTACTGAGTTGAGAGAGCTTAGCCTCCAGTATGGCTATATGGTTGCATCTCTCACGTGTTGGAATTTGTTGGGAGGAGGAGAGGGTTGCCTGTGTACATGAGGCAGTTGTAACTTTGCCTCAAGATTCCCAGATTCACCAGCTGGAATTGAGAGGAGATTGACAACTGACCTTTGGACATGCTAGAATAGTATTGGGAATTCCTTTATAATTGAAAAAAAAGGGCTAATGGGGAACAAGGTACTCAAGGGGAGTTTGTGAGGATGTAGTGCTTTTAATTTTTTAGTGCTGACTTATATAATTGCTTTAGTGAGCAAGTGCCAGGTAACTTAAATGCAATGTGTTACAGATAACTTAAATGCAAAAACGACACAGTAACTTTCTTTCAAGTGAAACAAGGAAATCAGTACAGTAAGCAATGCAGATATCACTAGGGATCCACAGAAGGGCTGAAAAGCTGCGTTTTAGTTGGAATTAGCGTTTCGGGGAAATAAGCAAACAAAGCTAGATTCAGCAGGCCTGGATCTAGTCTATGCTACAGCAAACAAGGTGTACCAATTTCAGTAAGAAACAATTCAAATATGCAGGCAATATAAGCTTTAACCAGAAATTCCCAGCTCTGAAGGGCAGAGTCCAGCCTCTCCTCCCACAAGAGTGCAGACCACGAACCTTCTTAATGTAAAATAATGTAAAATAACTGGCCTGAAGCCCAAGCACTTTATTAATATACTTTTAGAATAAGAGAGAGAGAATTAACAGACCAGTTATCAGAGATACAATAATGATTATTGTAGAGTGTCCAACAGAGATATAACTTTCTTCCAAGGGTTATTTACCAATGGCTTGGGGTAGGTTCGTAGTTCTTTGATTTTTATTTCCATCGATGCCGTTTTCTTCAGTAAAGTGTAGATTTCTTCCAAGGTCAGGGTGTATTTGAATTCCACCTTCTGGTTATGCATTTCTTAGATGTAGCAAGTATTGTCCATAACAAATACATAGTTGTCTTATTCAGGTAGGGACCTTCATTTAAGTTTAATATAATAAATGCTTTAGTTAAAGTAAAGGAATCCTTAAAGCTTGTAAAAATGATTCCATTCCAGTATGAATTAATTTTATTACGTTCATAAAAAATAAGACCAGCCTGCTTTGACTTTTCACACCTCCAGCAAAAACAATTTGTAGTAGTACTAATCTTTAAGTCAGTAGTGTCCAACCCGCGGGCCGCATGTGGCCCTCAGAGCTCTTCCATGCGGCCCGCGACCCTTAAGTTGAAATTATACTTTTTTTCCGTTTGTTTTCACGTCCGCGTCCTTAAGCTGTTGTGTGCATGCGCCACATTACTTTTTTCCCATTTTTTTCATGCCAGCGTCTTTCAGCTGGTGTGCGCATGCGCCAAAGCACCGTCCTGTCATTTTTTGCATCGGTAGATGCATTCGCGGTAAACAGCTGAAGGAAGAGGATTGAGATCGCGGCGAAGAAAGAATTGAGAGCGAGGGGGATTTATAATTACACTGACTACACATCTCCTGCAGTAACAGGTAAGCCGTTAGAATGAATACAGTTAGAGAAGGTAATGATCATGAGCAGCAAAGTATAAACCAGATTAGGAGTGATAATAATAAAATAAATGTATTATTTATAGGAGATTCAATATCAAGAATGGTTAGGAATTAGATTTCTGGTAAAAAAAAAAAGAAAGAAACTGTAGAAGTGCCATGTTTGAAGGGTTGTAATCTGCAGGGTATTTTTTTCTTTAAAAAGCTGTTAATGAATGGGAAACTATATGGTAAGGTTACTATAATTGCAGGGGTTAATGATGTGGGGAAAAGTAACACATTGCTATTTATTAGTAATGTGAAGGATATTATTGAATTAAATAGGGAAAATTCTTTTGAACTAGTTTTCTGCATTGTTATTCCAACTCCGAGGTTTGGACAGGTCCAAACCAATGTGGCTAGAATAGATGATTCACAAGTAATTTAAGAAGAACTTGTTTTGAGGCCTCTATTGAAGTTGTTACCTTATGGAAAAAGATGGTTTACGTTACAACTACACTTAAGTTATGTTGGTAATAGGTTTCTATTTTAGAAACTCATTAGTTCTGTAACTCTTTTTTTAGATACAGATATAAGAAAATAGACGTATGCATTTCTGAGAAGGCTTCTAGTTTGACATTTTTGATGAGCACTGTGAGAAGCCTAAATATTAAACATTTTTCTGGTGGAAGCTAGATGTAAGCATGACTTTACTGGTGTGTTATTACATAAACCTGGTTTTCTGATAAATATCCTCCACTCATAATGCCAGGTTACAGGGGATATCATAATTTTAGAGAGCATAGGAAAGGAGGTGGTGTTTCTATCTATGTTTGTAAATGAAAAATTGCCTTCTTGTTTGATATGTAGTAGTGAGAGTTTAGACTAGAATCAATTATTATACCATGGACTCTGTGTGTGTTTAAACATGAGATTTGGGGAGAGTGCTTCTCTGGGGGGCTATTAAGTTGAAGATGGGGCTAATTTTTTTTCTGATCCTAGCCACTGACTGAAAGAAGGTTGTATAAATTCTACCGTGAAATTGTCATAAGTGTCATAAAGCCTGCCTGTGCACTGACCGAGGGTCATAGGATTGGTAAGAAGTACTAGTATAGTTAGAAATATGCAAATAGTTTTAGTGATTTTTGGGTGATGTAGCCATCAATACACTTAGACCACTAGTTAAATTTTGAATTAGGATTAAATAGTGTCCCTAGAATTCAGAAATGTTTTCTAAAATAAGACCCTCATGTTGTGAGGTAACAATGCTATGCTTTGTCACTGTGCCACAGAGCTGGCTTGTAAATGAGGGAGCACGATCTTTCATTCTCCTTAACAGGCCTATGAGATGTGTTGAGTACCTGTCCATGCAGAAACCAAGGTATATGTAGCTTCTTAAATACAAGCTAGAGATGGACCTTTTGATGACCAACTGGGGACACAGCGGGGTTATCTCAGGCATCTGCCACAAGGATACTGCACCAGTTCTTTGATGCCATGCTGCATGCTGGGGGGGGGGGTGGTTATGTTGTTTCCACATGCTACAGAGGAGAAAGCCAACAGCATGAGGGCTTTTTGTGAGACAGCTCATTTCCTTGAGATACTGGGGGCCATACATTGCACCCACATTACAATAAAGGCACCACCTAGTGAGCAGGCAAGAAATCATATTAATCACTCCAATTGCCAGGTTGTGTTATGCAGAGGGTATAATACACAGTGTGTTTGCAGGCCATCGAGGTAGTATTTACAACTCCCACATATGGAGCTTGTGAGACTTGTATCAGTGTTCTGTGCAGGGTGATTTTACCCAGAGGCACCTTATTAACGATGCCCTGGAACCATGGGTAATGGCAACTCTCAGAAATTTCCAGACTATGGCAGGCAGTAGCTACAACTATGCCCATTAGATTGTTGAACATGTATCTGGCTTGCTGAAAGCCCGCTTTTACTGCCTGGATGCATCTAGTAGTGTCCTGCAGTATGATCCTGGCATATGGAATATATTTTCTGTCTGCGCTATGTTACATAACATAATTGAATGACAACAGTTGCAGCAGGTTATACACATTCAGGAGGATGAAGTTCCATACCAAGCAGTCCAATGAGGGGCCTAAGGAGGAGCCAGCAGCAAGGGAGGACAATGCCTAATGAAGGCAGGTGCAGTATGCTGTGCCTTGGCCCTTGCGTACTTTCCCAAATTTGCAACCACAAGATGGTGGAAAGTCCAAGCTGTTCTGGCTGGAACCAGACAATTCTCAGATCCATCAGTAAAGTACTGTGCTTATTTGGTCGCACCAGCTTTCATTGTTGTTGCAGCCCCCAACAGCAGCTCTGCATATTTTGTGTTTTTTTTTTTTTTTGCTCTTCAAGTTTACGTGAGAGACCTTTTTTTTTTTTTTGGTCCTCACTTGCCGTCTACACATGATATATTTTACATGCGGCCCCCAGACCATTTCTGTTGACTCAATGCGGCCCTTGCAACTGAAAAGGTTGGACACCCCTGCTTTAAGTCTATCTGCTATTAAAAATGCTCTATGTAAGTATCTCCAGTTAAATATTTTCCAGTACTGTTTGGTTGAGGAATAATTAAATGATAGTAAGATATTAGTTTTAATTTCTTCTGTTAACTGTAATGACTGACCTTTTGTTAAGAACTGCTAGTATGATGGTTTGGGAATTGTTTTATATGTTAACTCTTTATATATATTTGAAATGGAATTTTTCTTTTCACAACTATTGTATATATAAATTCATATAGAAAACTTATTAGAGTTGGAATATCTTTAAATGAGGAATTATTAATTAATCTTCGTAAATCTTGAGTGTACATTAGAATGCTTTGCAGGGTTAACCAGTCCTGAGTTGGAATATTGTAAGTAGTTTTTATCATACGTATGTCTAAAACATATACATTGAAACCAGCATAAGAATCCATTTTGTTCCCAGGAGGTTGTTTCCCTATATATTTTGTGAGGAAAGTTCTTAGTGATGGTAAATGGGGTTAAAAGGTCAAACCAAAGTTTTAGATCCTAAAGGAATTAAAGTAATGATTAATCAGTGATGTTTTAGAAGGTTTTGTTATATTATATTGTGTACTTATGCATAGTATGTACCAGGGTTTGTTTGATTTGTCTAATATTTTTTTTAAACAGATTAAATTTATTAATTAATATAGCTGTTAATTCTTTCCAGTTTGCAAAATAATTTGGGTTTATCCAGTCAATTGTAGTTTTAAGCACAGATGCTTTTATATATAGCACAGATGTTTTTTATATATGTTTATATTTCTGGGAAGTTCAATCCTCCTTGTTTCCAAGGTCTAATATGATGAGTTAGAGCTCTATTCTTTTTGGGATACCATAAGAATTTTATTAAACATGAATTTATTTCTTTAAGAATGCATCTTTCAGGAATTAACTGTGTTGCTAATGCTATATATAGTATTTTTGGCAATAAGACCATTTTAACTGCAGTCTGTCTTCAAAAATTAATATAATTTTGTTCCACTTTTCTATATATTTTTTTGTTTCAATAATGTTTTTATAATTTATTAATATTTTGTTATTTTAAAAGAACTGTGACATTAGTAAATTATGCAGAATAGTAAGGCCGTGAAGAACAGAAAGCAGCAGAGCTGCTTATATATAATATGCTTGATGATCAGACAAGGTTCCTGTAAATGTTGATGTAGGATTGGTGCGAGTCTTAGTAAGAACAGATGGAAAAACTGTTCACCTGGAAAAAGCAGGTAAAGTGAAACATAATTCTGTTATTATAATGAATTGCTATAGTGGCATCTCCTGAAAGACCTGCTTTTGAGGTAAGTGTACATATTAGTAGCATCACTCATGTACAAGGATGCAACTGAACAGGAAATTGCTTATTTTGTCTAGTACTACTGTATTGCATCTGTAATACTCTTCTCTAGTCTGTGTGTGTTTATAATCATTGCTTTTTAATGTCTTTATGTCTTAAAATAGACTGTCGACTAGCACATCCTTTTATTTTTCCTGCTAGTCTCCATTTATACTAAAAATTGGTTTCTCTGAGTAGTCTTCCCAGGTTAGTCCCCGTCACTCACTCAGTTTGAAATTTCTGTACATTCCACCTTTAACATTATGCTTTGTTCTTCCTTTCATTTTTTTCAGATGGGTATTTTTGCTTATTTGCTTGTTCTTTCACCCCTCGGGGAACTGAGCGCTATGCAAATTCCAGAGTGATCATGGTTTGTCTTCGGGCAAAATTACATACTTGTTAATCCGGTTCTGCTTTTTCAAGAGTCAGTTCTTTCCTCATCCCACCCTTTCATTCTTCTGTTGTGTCTGTGAAATGAGTATTACCAGTCAATCTGAAGTAGTTAACTTCATTTGGTCTACAACCTGTGGGTTACCACGGCTGTCCCACCTGCCACTCCCGATCCCCTGGCCGGGACTCACCCTCCCTCCCTCTTTGGCCCAGGAGGAAAGGGAGGGCAGAAAAAAGGATGAGAGACAGGGAGAGAGAAAGAGAAACACCGGAGCCATAAAAGGCGGTCGGAGTCGACTGCCTCTGCTCAGTCACCTAAAGTTGCTGCTTCTCCCTTGAAGGTCTTAGAGTCCCAGATGGTTCCCTTGGAGGAACAGGACATCGCTGGTGAGGCCTCTTCGGACAGCCCCCCCCCCCCCGAGGAGGTGCCACACAAGCGGAAGTGCAAGAGGAGGCACTTGGACTCGCCTTTCGACTCCAGCGGGACCTGATTAAGGAGTACGCTGGATCACCCCCAGAGTCCATGTCGGCTGAGGACAAGCGTACGTTCTCGTCCCGAATGGCCACTCCCAAGTCCATCACAAACACATCCATGCGGCTCCTCTCCCATGCCACGGAGGGAGTGGCTAGGGCTAGCGGAACGGGCGTCTTACGAAGACAGGCCTGACTCCGTCTTTGCGACTTTGAGGAACCCTTTAAGGCGTCCTTCGCAAATGCCCCTTATGACGGTTCAACACTCTTTGGCAAGACCATCCGCGACATGCTTCTCCAGAGCGAGGAAGACATCTGCCGTTGGGATCCGCTTCTCTGCTTCCCAGAGGTCTTGTTCCAGGAACCAAAAGGGACACAAGATGTGGTTCCGGAAGACTCAACAACCCCGTTTCGCTCTGGAGACCTCTTCCTTCAGAGGCAGAGGACAAGGTGGATGCCGGCCCAAAGAACTTTGGGTCAAGATAACCTTTCTCGGACTGACCTGCGCAGCAGCCCTGAGGGGTTGCCAGACTGCTCTTCTCTGGAGGCAGTCGGGGGGATGCTTCTCGGAACACCTAGCCAAATGGGAGTCCATCACCGCAGATCGCTGGGTGCTCCGAATTGTATCCAGAGGATATTCAATCCCCTTCTTAACCTACCCTCCTCGATCAAGAGGAATACCCGATGTCCCACCCGGTCAGAGGGATGCAGCAGCTATAGAAATTCAAAAGCTGCTAAGAAAAAGAGCAATCCAGCCCATCCCCCCAGAGCAGTCCGGATTAGGGTTTTACTCCAGGTTCTTTTTGGTGCCAAAAAGACTGGGGACCCAAGACCCATACTCGACCTATCAACACTGAACCTATCAGTATCCAAAGAGAAATTCCAGATGGTCACTTCAATCCATTCTCCCACTGTTACAGGAGAACGACTGGATGTGCTCGATAGACCTCCAAGATGTGTACTACCACATTCATATGGACAGACGATCCAGGACGTTTCTCCGCTTTCGGCTAGGAACCAGTCATTATCACTTCAGGGTCCTACCCTTTGGTCTCACCACAGCCCCCAGGGTGTTTACCAAGGTCATGGCAGTAGTAGCGGCCCACCTGAGACTTCAGGACATACAGGTCTTTCCGTACCTGGACGACTGGCTCCTTACCGCCCCCACCAGGCATCAACTTTGCTCAAACAGAGATTACCTGTTACAGCTAGCTCACCAACTAGGGATCTCAATCAACCTCAGGAAATCATCTCTGCAACCCACTTAAATCTTGAATTTCATAGGGGCCAGGATAGACACGACACAATCCAGAATTTTCTTGACAACCGACAGGCTACGCAATCTTTGCCTCCAAATTTTAGACCTCTTAAAGTCTCCTGCGCCACCCGCCGTATTGGTCCTGAGGTCCCCTGGGATCCATGGCGGCTGCCATCACTCTCTCCCCGTTCGCCTGTCTGAAAATGAGAATCCTTCAATGGACTCTTGAAGTGCAATGGTCTATTCTTTTTCAATCCCTATCTATCCCTATTCCTCTCAGCAGGGTGTGCAAGGAGTCGCTTCTCTGGTGGCTTCATTCCAAAGACCTTCGCGAAGGACGTCCTTTCGTCCTACCTCCCCCACAAGTCACGGTGACCACGGATGCATCTCTCCTCGGGTGGGGGGGGGCATTACAGGGGCAGATCCATCCAAGGCATGTGGACTCCCACAGAGACCTCACTGCATATCAATGTACTGGAGATGAGGGCGGTGCTTTTAGCGTTGCAGGCTCTCCACCTTCTTCCACCGGGTACGATTGCAATTCAATCGGACAATATGTCTGTAGTCTGGTACATAAACAGGGGGAATCAGATCCTATCCTCTCTGCAGGGAGGCCATGAGAGTGTGGGAATGGGCGATCTCCACCAACCGCTTTCTCATAGCAACGTACATTCCGGGTCGGTCAGACATCTTGGCAGACAGGTTGAGTCGAACAATTCTCTCACCTTACGAGTGGTCTCTGAACTCAACAGTCGCGAACCAGATATTCCTCGCCTGGGGACAACCTTGCTGCGATCTCTTCACTTCGCCTTCAAACACAATGTGCAGTGAGTTCTTCGCCCTGATTCCCCCACCAGGGGAAGCCCCCAGAGACACTCTAGTTCATGCTTGGCCATCCGGTCTTCTGTATGCTTATCCCCCTCTTCCCTTGATAACAAAGTTCCTACAGAAAGCTAGTCGGTTGGGGAGCAGAGTTATCCTCATAGGCCCCATTCTGGCCTCGCCAGACCTGGTTCCCTTACTTAGGTCTCATCTAGTACATCCTCCCTGGATCCCAGTCCAGATCTGATTTCCCATCCACTGGGGCTCAAGACTCCCAACCTGGGTCATCTCAAGCTCTCAGCTTGGTTGATCCAGTTCCCTAATGGCTAGGACTCCTGGATTATCCTCCTCTGTTAAGGCCATCCTATTGGCCACGCACAAACCATCCACCAGAAAGATCTACAAGAGTAAATGGAAACTTTTTCCCTCTCGACAGACATGAATCTAGATCCTTTCACGGCCCCCATCCCAGCAGTCCTTGACTTTGTCACATATTTTTCAGCAGGGAGCTAGTGCGTCCACTATTAAAGTCCAACTGGTAGCTGTCTCCCACTATCACATAGGTAACAATTCAGGACCCCTGGCTTCATCCAAGATCTGTAAATCATTCATGAAAGGAGCCTTCTTGTTACGACCCCCGATCAGAGATGCAGTTACCTCCATAGGATCTTACCATAGTTCTTCAAGCCTTAACTGGGCCCCCATTTGAACCGGCGGCCACAGTGGAATTAAAGTATGTATCTTGGAAGACATTCTTCTTGATTGCCATTAATTCCGCCAGGAGATTTTTGGAGCTTCACGCTCTGTGCTGCAAACCTCCATACATCATTTTTCATAAGGACAGGGTCTCCCTCCGTACCAATCCCTCCTTCCTGCCCTAAGTATCCTCAGAGGCCAATATCAATCAGTCTATCAATCTACCGGTCTTCTTTCCAAATTTTCAGAATAAAGGAGAGTACAGACTCCATTGTTTAGATGTTTACAGACAACTACGTTTCTACCTGAACAGAACAGCAGATATCAGAAAATCTGATCAACTTTTTGTGTCCTTTGCAAAATCACATTTTGGGAAGCCAGTCACTAAAGTTACATTAGCGAAGTGGATCTCCCAATATATTCTCCTCACCTACAAAAGTTCTGGTCGTCCTGAGCCCTTACACGTGTGAGCCCACTCTACACGATCTATGGCTACCTCTGCTGCATTTTGGTCAAGGGTCTCGTTAGATGACATTTGTGCAGCAGCAACTTGGGCTTCTTCACATACCTTCATTTCACACTATAAATTGGATCTCATATCCAGAGGACGCGCTTCTTTTGATTCTGCAGTGCTCCGGAATATCCTTCCATGGGGGCCTCCCAAGTTACTGGTAGCTGGGGACTCTGTCCCACAGGTTGTAGACCAAATGAAGTTAACTACTTCAAATAAAGTTATGTACTCACCATAACGTTCCATCTGAGTAGGTAACTTCATTTGTCTGCAACCGACCCTCCCTCCTTCCCCCGGACCTATGGTTTGCTAGTTACGAGCCTGTGTATACCTTGTTCAGTCATCACCATTGCAAAGCGATAAGGGTTACTAGGTTATAGAAACTTTCTATTGCCTTCTCTGGCAAACTCGATGTGAGGGTTACAAGAAGGTAGCAGGGTATTATGGTTAAGAGGGAGGAGCTTAGAGCTCTGATCTGTAAGCTTGGAAAGCTGCCGGCTCGGATCAGATACCCACAGGTTGCAGACAAATGAAGTTACCTACTCAGATGGAATGTTATGGTGAGTACATAACTTCTTTTTTAATTCTTATCTGCACACTGGAGGACAAATGCTCTTAAAAAACAGAGACAGTATCAACACAGCCATAATGGACATTTTGCAGATATGTTGTAACCCATACATCCTTCCATTAACTAAATGGCATGTCTGCAGTGACGACCCCCAAGCATATATTTGGGGATGGTACTGGCTCCCAGAAGTATGAGCTTCCATGCATGAGAGGCTAAAGCTTCAGTGTACATTGCTTAAAAGCACATGATCCTTCACTATTCATTTGCTTCTGACAGTTCCCACCATGACATTTAGCCTGTGTGTGTCAGTACAGCAAGCCAAGCTGCCTTCTTACCCCTAGACTGAGGAAGCTGGCACTTACCGCTAGCTTCCTTCCTTTAGAAGTTCTTCCAGCGTCCAGTTAAGTCACATTCTCTCTGGGTCATAGTCGGAACTTTATCTCTGTGGTTCACAGTGCTTGCTGTCCTCGGGAAACGTATGCTTTCCTTGAAGTTTATTCTTTCTGCTTAAAAAAGGTAAACTGTTTATTTTTTCAAAATATTCATCATCTGATTACTCGTATTGTTTAGTGACTTGCAATGATTTTGATAAGAAAGTGGTGAGACAAACTGAGTTTAAGAAAATACCCAGTTTTCATTATGTAATTGAATGTTTTTTTAATTATTTTTATAGCCTGATGAAGATGACCAGGTATTGAGCCTGCAGTTCAGCTGGAAGGAACTAGTGAAGCCAATTGGAAGTAGTTTTATTGGCGTTAGCCCAGAATTTGAGTTTGCAGTCTATACTGTTGTCTTCTTGATGTCTAATGAGAAGGTCACAAGGGCTGTGGTGCGGGTAGAAGAATACGAGCTTGAGCTAGTTGTGTACCGACATGGGAAGTACATTGGAACTTCCTACCCTGTGCTTCTGAGCACCAACAATGAAGATCTTTATTAAAGCATGCCAGCTTCACAAGAGGAAAACGTCAGTCTGTAGCATTGGTAGTGTTAGCCACAAATGTGTGATAGATACCTCCATTTTCATTTATACCTGTAAATTTGTTTAGAAAGAAATGAAAAGTATATTATGTCTGCTAGTTGCCAGAATTTTATGTCTGCTAGTTGCCAAAGTGCCTTATGAAACATGTACAAGATTCCTACCCTACCAACCCTTAAGTCCAAGTGTTGTTTCCAAGCCAGTTGTATTGACCCTGTTTTCTTTAGAAATTATTAGACATTTATGAAAATGTGTCATTGGAATTAAATTTTGCCCCAAGTAAGCTTTCAAAAATTGTCATATCTGGGAAGCATTTTAACTTCATTGCTGTCTTAAGGTGGCAACTTGCCAGAGTCGTACCAAGATATTGAAAACAAGCAGACCTTTGCCAAGTCTACTTTGTCATATCGGGGGAACATTTTAACTTCAATGCTGTCTTAAAGTAGTGTCATGTTTATCAGTGTCCTTCCAAGATGTGGAAAACAGAGCTTTGCTGAGTCACTGTAAAGTCTGCTGTCCTGATCCTATTCTTTGGCACGGAATTACCCTGATATAGAGAGTTCTTTTTGTTCCACAAGTTTATGGTTAGCATTGGCATGGAAGCAGTATTGTCCTACTGTCATTGCTTCAGCCACACTGTACTTCTCGCATTTGGCCCCACCCTGGGTCTGTTATTCACTAGTTTGCCTTTTATGGTTATGAAGTATGGAGGAGTACTGTAGTATCATTAGCAAAATCAAGATCTTTTAATGGTCTAAATTACATCTTAATTCCAGAAGATGTGCCACTTGTTGATTTTCTCATGATAAAGTCCTCGGCAGTCAGACATTGAAGTGGCGGTGTGCAGTCTTGTCTGCCTTTAACACCAATGATGATGTGAAGTTTATTTAAGACAACACCAGTCCTGGCAAAGCCTTTAAGTACACTTTTATTAAGGGTTTGTTTTGTTTAGGCTTTTAAGAATACCTTCTTGATTCCTTGACCTGCTGTAGACTATGCCCTCCCTGGCTGTAGCAGATTAATATGAGTGTTGAAGTAGTTTCTTGAAGGTTGCAACATTTCTTCTTTCCTAGACCTTGAAATCCAATTTTGTCTGGTGTACTTTTTTACATTGTTAGCACACATGCGCACCACTGAAGAAAAACAAAAGGCCGTATAAATGGTTTCATTGAAGAAAAACAAAAGATCGTATAAATGGTTTCATATGTTCCATGATAAAAACATTTAATGAAAACCCAGAACTTTACTTGTAATCTGACAGTTCACTTCAGTGAGTGTTTTTCTAAGGGAAGGGAGTTAGTTGGCCAGCATTAGGAAATTTGCCCTTTTCCCCACTGTAGTGCGATCTGCAAGTTTGTATGTATAAGTAGAAACATACAAATTGACCTGCACTCTGTTCAGGAGTGGCACTGTCATCTGTAGTTTGCTTGGCAGACTTGCTCCAAATTTGTGTGAGGTTATAAATGCCCTTCTCAGGGAACACGGCAGAGAAGGATATAAGGGTTAATTTTTCTTTGTCTTGTTTACCCTGTAGCTTTTCAGCGTGTGATTTAGAGAACATCTGAAGTTCATCTTGAGAAACAGATCATAATACGAGACAACAGAATATCTGAGGTTGATTGCTGTTAAGTCTCCATATGTGGTTAGCTTTGTTCATGTTGCTGTTTGTGTTGCTTGGTGCATACATAAGCATGTTTTGATACCATTCAGAACTTTGTGATTCGGCATATATTGCTGTTGGGCAATTCTGTGGTCTGACATAAGTGTTAGTTTGATGGTTGGCATTTCTGTTATTTCATATCTAACTATGTATTAAAAAAAATCCAGATTACTTTTAGGTGTTCACATTCGAGTAACTGAATTTTTGACAACAGTGCAGTGTTTCATAAAATAACACATTTTATCTAATATATGGCATTGTGAAGAAGTCTGCTCTTGTTAAAAGGGTTTTTTTTTAATGTTTGTATGTTTGGAAGCCTGTAGTTTCTCTGTTTTTAAAGTGAATGTCTGAAAGTTGATGGATTTCTCATTAAGCTGTTGAAAATTCTGTTTTGTATGTGGTATTCTGTGTAAAAGTCCCAGCAACAAAAGGCAGACATCTGTTCTGTCTGGCTGTGTAATGTGTTATTACTGCTGCATTCATTTTTGAGTAGTGTTGGTTGTTTCCTTTCCCCATTAACTTTTTAGTTCTTAATGTCAAACAAAAAAGTTATGCATTTCCATTTTTCTTGATTATTTACCAGATACATATGTGCATTTGTGTTTGTTGAAAACTAGAGAATTTGCCTATGATCTAGTTATGGCAGCTAATAATTCATGTTGCTCTAAGTTGAGGTGTATGTAATTCTGAAGTCTGTTTTTGTTCTTTTGCTAGCACTGTGTGATAGCATTGCTTATTGAAATCAGAAGTCTAGTTGTTAAACTCATTTTTCTTACTTTATGAATAACTGTTTCCTTAGAAGCATTTGATAACTAGAAAATATTTGGTATTGAATCTTAGCTTTGATGAACTGGGTAGTATTAACAGAACTTTGTACTTTTTACTCTGTGAACCATTCAAACCCTGTGGTTTTACTTAATATTGTTTTTAATTTGAAATCCTTCGGATGAGATGTTAAGCCGAGGTGCTGATAGCTCAGGTGGATGTAAAAGATCTCATGAGACATGGAGAGTAGGGGAAAGTCCCCAATACCCTAGCCAGATTTCCGGTAGTAGTACAAGTACCACTGTGCATCTCCCCTGAAAAGAGGCTACTAGCCTAGTAGGAATAGCCAATCAACAAAGAATAGATGAAGTTGCTGGCAGTTTGAGTCATAATGTTGTCCGCATTAAGCTTAATTTATGCTGTGTACTTATGAAAGCAGGTGCCTTATTGCAAATTATATCATTCACAAAAGTGCAGCTTTATGAAAAGAATTGCCCGTTTTAATGATTTTAATATTCATTTTTTTGTTTTTATTAAAATGACTTGGCACAGTACCATAAACACAAGAGTCAAGGCTCTTGAGATGATCTCGTTGAAATGCATTTTCATTTTAACATCATGATGTATTCTGTTTTTCTTAGCTGTAAAGCACTGATTTGGGGATATTTGAGAATAAAGATATTTTACATTGAAAGTATGTGTTCTGTCACTTCCTCCATATCACAGTTTTGTAGTTTATTCTTATGACATTGCATGCTTACTATGTTATCAGTTTTGAAAGTGATGCTCCCAGTAAGTTGCACAACCACTTTTCCATACCTGGAGGGAAATACTGTGGTGAACATCATTGCTTATGCTTAAAAGAAAACCGTGAAAGCATGTTTATCCATTTTCACATCCTCAGTACGGTTTTTCTTCAGTGACGGCTGGTGTCTTCTAATCAAAGGGGGGGTTGCAGGAGACAGCTGAATGGGTGGGGCCAACAGGGAGGGTGTGGTCAACCAGAAAGGGGCGGGGATTTGCTCAAAACCACAAAAACTGGGACTTGCACTTCCCTGGGTACCAAACTGTCATGAGTGTCCAGTCGAGACAAAATGAACTGGGGAAGAAAAAAATATTTTGGTGCATTGGCTACAACATAACAGCTTACTTAATATCTAGATTTAAACATAAAAGTTGAGGCATGAAAAAATAAAATTACTTTTTAAATACATTACTGGAATGCCAGTCGAAATAAAGTATAAAAAAACAAGCAGCACTCAACTCAACCTACTTCTCCTTGCAGTGCAGTTCTATTATAATTTATATTCAGCTTTATAAAAGTACCAATTAACATGCTGAAAGTAGCAATCTCTGTGATACCAGTTACCCCCACTTGAAAAATGTTTCTTATCCAAAAAAGACCTGCTGCCTGACAACTATCTACTTGTTTCATGGGGAAAACAAAGTAAAAAATGAACAGCAAACCACAAATAAGCTCACGATAAATTGCTTAAAGGATTACTGCACAGGTTATGGCCCACACGTGATAGATTGGCATTCTGTTTAGTTTACGGGTAAAGCATGCAAAGATGACAGCAAGTCTCCAACAAATGTAATGAGCTTCTGAAAATACTGTAATTCTGTTTATTACAAATACTGTCGTATGCAATTCGGGTCTATATTATAAAGTCAAAGCTTTAGGTAATATAATACCTAAAGCTCAATACCTAAACAGTGAAAGCTATAAATATCAAATGGCCACTTCTGTGAATTCTTTCATAGGGAAAGAATTTGTTTGGCCGGAGGTTAAAAAAAAAAATGTCAAACCCTGATCGAGTGTGGGCTTCACGCCCATGTGGGGGCTGTGACCCCCCCCCACACACACCCTAACTAAGTATAACAACTCCAAGATCACTCTACAGTGAAGAAAGGGAACGATTCCCGATCACAGCCAAGCAAATTCTTTCCCTATGAAAGAATTTAATTACCTAAAGTTTTGATCACCTAATATAGACCCTGCATTTCAATATGTTTAGTTATGTAAATATTCTCTGCATGGCAACAACAGTATTAAGCATTGCTACTTAAACACACAGAGCAACAGGCACTGCAACAACATGCATTTTTTGATTAAGCATAAATCAACAGTATAAAAATATGACAGAAACCCAGAACATTCTGAAAATGTTCCTTGCCTTGCTTGGACACATCCAGAGTCACTACATGGGGGAGTGGGGTACAAGTATGTCACACCTTGAAATGTCTCTGGCTGACTGTGATGGCCCTGACACATTTGTCATACCTCTCAATCTCAGAGCAAGAAATCTGGAAAAGGCCACAATTAGAAGTGGGGTAAAGGCCCAAAAATAAGGACAATTTTTAAATATTGCTCTTATAAACTTAGAAAGATAATAGAATAGTAGGTCTTGCATTAGTATGAATTTTCTTGAGGGTATGAAATCAAACTCAAATTTGTCAAAATTTTCTAACTTTAGTCTTTAATGATTTGCTACTAATTTGCCAGAAAACCACACTTTTATGAAAAACTGACCAAAAAATGTAATGCAAAAATATAAAATAGCCACACAATACACCTGGGAACCTGTCAAAGAAGGAACACTTTAATAGTAATGTTAAGTTGAGCAGCTGACACAATAAGAGAATCTACATGCTTTTCTGAAATAAAAGAAATCTAACTGTGATCATTACAATTCTTTATTAATTGTAAATCCTCCACGTTTCTTCTAAAATTGCCATTTTGCGGAGGGATTGTTAGGGCGAGAGCAACACTTTGAGCCAAAATCTGGGAACGTTGAGAGGTGTGAATATACCTAATTCTATAAAGCGATTTATTTGTGCATACCTCACATCCTCTTAATGTAGGAAATCTGGAAAAGGCCAAATATATTGGAGGAACAAACAGTATTAAAGATTGCTCTTGTATAAACTTAGACATTTGATAGAATAACAGGTCTTGCTTTAGCATGCATTTTTCTGAAGGGTATGAAGTCTGAAACTCAATGGCTGTCATTAAGCGACTTCGATCCTAAGTGATTTGCCAGAAACCCACAGATTTTATGAGGAACAAACCAGAAAATAAGCAAAAATCTGTTCATTCTGCAAAAATCTGGACAGTTGAGAGGTATAGTTAGCCGGGAGAATTGTGTGGCAGAAATCCTACACCACGGATTTAGCTTCCTAGGTGTGGACAAGAAGTACACCACCCCCCCCAAGAAAAACTAAGATCTAAGAGAATTGATTGCTTCAATCTGGCTTCATCACTTTCAGTAACATTCAGACCGAATCAGTGAAAATATTCAGTAGCTAAAAAAAGTTTGTGCTTGTAAATAGTTATTTAACTGGTTCCTAATCGAACACATCCAACCAAGAACTGTGAGGGGGCATACCTGAGCTGATCAGATAATATACACCTTTCTGACTTGTTATATTCCTTGTATAATACAGTACAGTTCGAGGGCGTTTTAAATGTATTGTTTTCCAGTAAACAATGAAACAAAATGCATGCATATATAATGACAGAACTGCCCAGTTCAGAACATTTCCATCATAAAAGTCTGCTCAGAATTCTACAATCCACGAGTATCCGTAAATATGTACAATCTCTGCAGAAGTCAGTCATCTAATTCCACATTAAAGAGATTTGTAACTAATGAAGAGGTTGCTGCTAGCAAACAACTTTATATTTCATTTTCATCTACAAAGTGCCTGTTGAACTTGAGGAATAAATTGCCTGTTACATTAAGCTCATAATATTGCAATAGGGAATGGATGGCAAACTGATAACAGGTTCATAGTTAATAGGTATCTCTGGCATGAGGACATTCTCAGGACTGCAGCATTTACCCCCCTTTAAAAGTGCAAAACTGTGCAGTATCAGCAATGCATCTAAGTACTGTGGGAGTAGAACCCACAGTCTTCTGCATCAAAAGCAAGTATTCAACCTGTTATGCTAGTAACGATGCAAGCAGACTCAGCATAAGCAGCACTAAACATCTCTAACCTGAAGCTCTCAGTTCCTTGTAAAATCCACTCAACTGTCTCTCTCAACTTTGCAGCACAAGAAATCTGGAAAAAGCCGAAATTTATTTTGGGGTAAGGACAAAAGCCCAAAAACAGGGACTTATTTTAAACATTGCTTGTATAATCTTGGAAAGTTGCTAGAATAAAATGTGTTGCCAGCATGCATTTCACTGCCAAGTCTTGAACCCAGGCCCCTGTGCACTACAGTCAGAGCAACATACCACTATGCCAAATCAGCTGTTTCTTGAAAGACAGGAAGATTGAAACTTAAATAGCTATCATTTAGTGAATTTAGTTCTCACCATAGCTCTCAACCTCTTGGCACAAATCACCTGGACAAAGCCAATAATGGGGGAATACAGCCCCCAAATATATCAGGTGAATTCAGTTCTCACCATAGCTCTCAACCTCTTAGCACAAAAAACCTGGACAAAGCCATTAATGGGGAATACAGCCCCAAAAATAGGGACAATTTTCAAATATTGAACTTATAAACTTAGGAAATTGCTAGAATAAAAGTTTTTGTATTACCATGTATTTTCTGAAGAATATGAAGTCTGAAATTCAAATGGCTGTCATTATTTAGTGAATTCACTCCTTCACTGATTACAAAAATCCAGAAAATCGCAGATTTTATAAGGAACAGAACAAAAATATGAGGCAAAACTCTGAACAGTTTTCACATGTGGTGATGGGTAGGGCATTCAGGCTCTTGCTACCATGTACCCAAGGTATAGGGTGTGAGCCTGAAGTAACTCTAGCCACCAGGTATATTTAACTGGGGCTTTTACACACACACCTACACCAGTACCTGTATATTCTGTGGTTTGTGTTTCTGTGTGGGTTGTAATGGTTAGTGTTTTGGAGGGCTGTGCGTTCTATGTAGTGAGTTGCAGGTGTTGACCTTCTCTTGACCAGCTAGTCCGGTCTTGGAGCATGCACTGCTTCACATTTAGTGATATAATTGCATCTTTCACATGTATGAGTGTTGGGAGGTAAGAGGAGAGGGTTGTTTGTGTACATTAGACAGTTGCCACACTCTCAGCATGCCCAGTTGCACCAGGTTAGCAGGAGAATGCACAGGAAATTTCCCTACAATCATACCAGGAGGGGTAGCCATAACTAATAAGTACTGGTGCTGTTACTGCATAGGAACAGATAGTGCTGTGATAGCACCTAAGTGTGCTACAATAAATGCTACAAAAGCCTGTTAAAGTGCTAGCCGATTAAGCTAATTCAAGTGCAAGTAGTAAAAACAAGCAGTTCTAAGGGAAACATTGAAGAGCAGACTTTTTTGAGCGCTGCTGTGCTGTGTGTAAACCCACGCAAACACAGGCTTTTAAACCAGAAAGTTGAAAGGGATGGAAAAACTGCCCAAACGACCAATAAACTACACTTTTTCTGGACCAGAAACCACTTCTCTTGTGGTAGATAGGCTATCTAGTGCTTAGCAGTCCCACTGATATGCTAAAAGGCTTCCTTCCAACACAGAAAGATCTGGGGTGCTCAGAAACTTACAAAACAGTCCTGAATACAGCAGCTCTGTATTTGGACTAGACTAATTACAGGAAATGTGGGAAATGAGCTTAGAACTTTTTTGTTTTTCTGCAAAAAAAAGGTAGTTGAAACAGTAGCAAAAATACTTTAAATGCAGTACAAGCTAGCACACAAGTGTGTAGCAGTATTAAGGCAAATGCAGTTTAAATAAATGCAGATAAATTAAAAATGACAAGTGCAGAGCAGTAAATTATGAAAAAGTCAAAATGGAGGTATTTAGAGTATCCCTTTCCTCCTTCCTGTTGCTCTTGTAGTCTGCAGGATGCCAAAACTGGATCCGCAAAACTTAAACAAGTGCAGACCTGGGCCTTTAAGCCAGAAAGTTGAAAGGGATGGAAAAAAATGTCCAAACGGCCAATAAACTACAATTTCTGGGCTAGAAACCACTCCTCTTGTAAATAGGCTAGCTAGTGCTTAACACTCCTGATAAGGTGGAAGGCTTCCCTCCAACACATAAAGGTCTGCGGGGCTCAGAAACTTACAAAACAGTTGTGGATACAGCAAATCTGTATCTGGACTAGACTAGTTACAGGAAAGGTGGCAAACAAGCTTAGAACATTTTGTTTTGTAGAAAAGCAAGTAGAACAGTAGCAAAAACACTTTAAATGCAGTACAAGCTAACACATGAGTATGTAGCAATATTTAGGCAAATAGTTTAAATAAATGCAGTTAAACTAAAAATGGCAAAAAACAAGTGCAGATAGCAAATTATGAAAAAATCAAAATGGAGGCATTTAGAGTATCCCTTTCTCCTTCCTGTTGCTCTTGTAGTCTACATGACATGAAATCCGGATCCATGGAGCTTAAATACCACTTAAAATTTAAACAGACTAAAAACATCAGTAATAAATGCAGCAGAGAAAATGCAATTGAACACTTTAGAGAACAATTAGCAGAAAAACCTAGATGAAGCAATACAGTTGGAGGAGTAAATAAATAATGTAAAAGCAGTAAGCAGCTGAATAAAGTTTTTTTTAAGTAAACTGGAAAGGGAGACAGGAGGAACAGAAGATAATTCAAGGTTAAGAAACTAGGGTTAGTCTTCTCAAATGTTCTCTGTATTGGGTAGAATGAGCTAATGACAAAAGACTGGGAGGAGTGTCCCAGATCAAATTTACATTAGGAGCGGGCAACTGAAAACCACCAAGTATAAGAATAAGACACCAATAAGGAGGGAGGGTGGGAAATTATGCTATAGTTACTAGCTACACTGTTTTAGCAGAAAACACTACAGAAATGTTTATCATAGATGGAAGTTTTAAACAGATAAGAGTAAGTAGACTCTAGAGACTGCTTTTAACTGCAAACAAATCAGTCATATGATGCACTATTTGGGAGGAAATCTGAACAAACAGATGCTTAACTTGAGAAAATTTCCAGTTTATACCTTTTACACAGTGAAACTAGCTAAAAAAGCTTTACAGTGCGACAGTACCTAGCTAAAGAAGCTTTACAAACACTGACAGTAAAAAAGTGATTTAACAGCCCGTGGGCTGACAATTTTAGTACAACCATGCAGATTAGTTTATAGCAATAAAATACCTTAAAAGGTATGCAGCAAACAATAACAAAGTGCTATAAATGGTGAGAATAAGCAATAACTAGTAAAAATGAGCAAAAAAAAACACACTACTTCGTTATATATCACAGATCAGAGTTGTGGTCGGTGCCCCTCCTCTGCTCAGTGTATAGACATAAATCCCCTCAAAGGTAGGGCTTAAATACCAAAAGGTACAACCTGAAACAACTTAAAAAAAGCAAAATAAACAATGAGTGCTTACTCAAAGCCCTAGACCATCCAGCATTTACCAGCCAGTACCAGCACTCTTACTAAAGTGAAAGAAAGGCTTCTGCTAAGCCACAATGGCCTGGAACATGTGCTCAGAACAAACACTGCAACAGGACCCATAGACTGCAAACCTGAACCGGGCTGTGCTACAGCTACTACCTACACTATTTTAGGCAGAAAACACTACATAAATGTTTATCACAGCAGAGAAACAGCAGTGAGCCACTAATTGAAAGTTTTAAACGGATAAAGGAACAAGGAGACTCTAGAGAACACTTTTAACTGCAAACAAATCAGTTATATGATACACTCCTTGGCAGAAAATCAGAAGAAAGTGATGCTTAACAAATGGAGAAAATTTCCATTACCTTTCACACAGTGAAACTAGCGGGAAAAGCTTTACAAACAGTGCGACAGTAACTAGCTAAAAAAAAGCTTTACAAAAGTGTGACAGCAACAAATGTGATTTAACAGGCCCTGGGCAGACAATTTTAGTACAACCATGCAGATTAGTTTATATCAATAAAATGCAGCAAAAAGCATACAGCAGACAAAAAGTGCAATAAATGGCTAGAATAAGCAGTAACTAGCAAAATAAGGGGGAAAAACAGGATATTTCTTGTATATCACAGATCAGAGTTGTGGTTAGTGCCCCTCCTCAGCTCCGTGTGTATAGACAGAAATCCTCTCAAAGGTGTAGGGTTTAAGTGCCAGAAGGTAAAACCTGAAACAACTTTAAAAAAATCAAAAGAGCCAATGAGTGCTTACTCCAACCCCTAGACCAGCCAACCTTTACCAGACAGTAGCCAATCAACAGTTACTCTTACTAAAGTGAAGAAAGGCTTCTGCTAAGCCAGGATGGCCCAGAACATGTGATCAGAACAAACACTGCAAACAACCAGGCCCAGAGACAGGAAACCTGAACTAGGCTGTGCTACAGCTGCCAGCTACACTATTTTAGGCAGAAAATACTACAAAAATGTTTATCACAGCAGAAAAACAGCAGTGAGCCACTAAAAAGTTTTAAACAGATAAAGGAGCAAGGAGACTTTACAGAATGCTTTAACTGCAAACAAATCCATTATATGATACACTGCTTGGCAGCAAACCAGAACAAACAGATGCTTAACAAATGGAGAAAATTTCCAGTTAATACCTTTCACACAGTGAAACTAGCTAAAAAAGCTCTACAAACAGTATGACAGTAGCTAGCTAAAAAAGCTTTACAGTGTGATAGTAACAAATGTGATTTAACAGACCCTGGGCAGACAATTTTAGTGCAACTGTGCAGATTAGTTAATAGCAATAAAATACAGTAAAAAGCATGCAGCAGACGATAAAGTGCTATAAATGGCTAGAATAAGCAATAAATAGTAAAAACAAGCAAAAAAACAGGATACTTATTGTTATATATCACATATCAGAGTTGTGGTCAATGCCCCTCATCTGCTCAGCTCAGTGTGTATAGACAGAAATCCCCTCAGTGTTAAGAGTTAAATACCAGAAGGTACAACCTGAAACAACTTTAAAAAAAATCAAAAGAAACCAATGAGTGCTTACTCCAAGCTCTAGACCAGCCAACGTTTACCAGGCAGTAGACTATCAACAATTACTCGTATTAAAGTAAAGAAAGGCTTCTGCTAAGCCACAATGGCCTGGAACGTGCTCAGAACAAACACTGCAAACAGCCAGGACCCACACAACAAACCTGAACTGGGCTGTGCTACAGCTAATAGCTACACTTTTAGGCAGAAAAAGCTACAGAAATGTTTATCACAACAGAAGAACAGGAGTGAGCCACTAAATTAAAGTTTTAAACAGATAAAGGAACACAGTCTCTCTAGAGAATGCTTTTAACTGCAAACAAATCAGTTATATGATACACTCCTTGGCAGGTAATCAGAACAAACAGATGCTTAAATGGAGAAAATTTCAGTCAGTACCTTTCACACAGTGAAACTAGCTAAAAAAGCTTTACAAACAAGTATGACTGTAACTAGCTAAAAAAGCTTTGCAAACAGTTATGACCGTGACAACCATGATTTCACAGGCCCTGGGCAGACAATTTTAGTACAACTGTGCAAATTAGTTTACAGCAATAAAATACAGTAAAAAGTATGCAGCAGACAATACAAAAGTGCATAGAATGGCTAGAATAAGCAAAAAAAAAAAAAAAGATACTTGTTATATATCACAGACCAGAGTTGTGGTGAATGCCCCTCCTCCGCTCAGCTCAGTGTGTATAGACAGAAATCCTCTCAAAGGTAGGGCTTAAGTACCAGAAGGTAAAACCTGAAACAGCTTTAAAAGAAAATCAAAAGAACCAATGAGTGCTTACTCCAAACCCTAGACCAGCCAATCAACAATTAATGTTACTAAATTGAAGAAAGGCTTCTGCTAAGCCAAGATTGCCTGGAACATGTGCTCTTATCAAACAAACACTGCAAACAGCCAGTTCCCAGAGACAGCAAACCTGAACTGGGCAGTGCTTACAGCTACAAGCTACACTATTTTAGGCAGAAAACACTACAGAAATGTTTATCACAGCAGAAAAACAGCAGTGAGCCCCTAAATGAAAGTTTTAAACAGATGAAGGAACAATGAGACTCTAGAGAATGCTTTTAGCTGCAAATGAATCAGTTATATGATACACTCCTTGGCAGGAAATCAGAACAAGCAAACAGATGCTTAATAAATGGAGAACATTTCCAGTTAATACCTTTCACCAGTGAAACTAGCTAAAAAAAGCTTTAAAACAGTGTGACAGTGACTAGCTAACAAAGCTGTACAAACAGTGTGACAGTAACAAACGTGATTTAACAGGCCCTGGGCAGACAATTGTAGTACAACCATGCAGATTAGTTTATATCAATAGAATACAGTATAATGTATACAGCATGCAATAAAAAAGTTGTATAAATGCCTAGAATAAGCAGTAACTAGTAAAAATAAGAAAAAAAAAAAAAAACAGGATACGTATTATATATCACAAATCAGAGTTATGGTCAGTGCCCCTCCTCTGCTCAGTGTGAACTATTGTGGTCTCATTTTTTATATATTACAAAAGCCTGGCATTTTAACAGGAGTGTGTACACTTTATATCCTCTGTAGACAACTGGTTTGTATGACCTGAAATGTCTTGTAGTTAAGTTTAGGGAACAAGTGTAATTCTGAGTGGTGCAGCTCATTTCTGCAGTACAAGGTACTTCATTGATGATGCACACTAGACCATTGTATAATCTGCATGAACACACATTCAAACAAAGTAATTGTGGAAGTTTAAACCCAAGGGAAAATGCTTTCAGGTAAATGGAAAATGTCCTAAGTTTAAAAGATTGGGATAAGCAAACAATGTAAGTAAAAGTACATAAGGACAATATCAATAGTGATTTATGGTAAAACAGGAGAAGGTTAAGATGCAAACATCTAATAACTCTTAGTTCAGGATTAAGGACTTTGGCAGTTACAAAAGAAAAGGTATGAAAGTTATACAGAATCCAAGGATAAATATTGACTCTGGAACTGATAAACTGCTCTATAAATGTTATAACAATTTTATTGAGTAATCCATGTTAGTTTCATCTATAGTCTATAATTCCTTTTCAGGAAGTCACTCAGACATGCACTTAAGGAGAGTCTTAAGGAGCTGTGCTCATGTTGTAATATGAACAGAGAAGAGGTAATTGCCAAGACCCATAACACAATTTGACTGTTTGAAACCACAGATCGATGCAATTGATAAATTGGGTTTTAAAGTGTGCCCTTAAGGGAAGAAATGTTTTGTTTGTCTTTAAATTGATACTGGAAACATTTGTGTAATGAGCTGCAAGGAAGGGAAAGCAAATGCAAGAGTATCCAAGTTCTGCAGAGTTAAGTATGGACTCCATCTTAAAGGTACTGCTACAGTATGGGTTGCTAGATTTTCTACATTTTTTTGCACATATTAACAAGACTTTCTATACTTGGTCTACTGCATATATTTATGTAAGACAGTAAGAACAAGACTAATTTAAGACAAGTCTATGCCTTAGGTTTGTAAATATTTACAACTGATCCCATTGAACATATAGTTAAGTTTTCTGTAACACTGTCAAGGATTCAGAGGCTATATACAATGAGTTCAGCATATTTTAGTGCATTAATCTTTAATGACTTGCTTCTTTGCATGTAAACTTTTCAAGTTTAACAGAAACCATAAAACTGTTGGAAAAGAATAGAGATTATTAGAATGTGAGGAACTTGTATGTTCATTTTACCCATAGTTCATACGATGCAAGAACATTGAGACTGTAGGATGTTGAGAATGCATAAACCCACTGGAATTTTTTATGTATATTTTAAAACCACAGCAAACTCTTAAAAATGGACAGAAAGTAGAATAGCGATAGAAATGTGAATACAATTTAAACTACCATGAAAAAAGGTGGAATGAACAAAAATACTATTCATGTTTATTTTTATACTTAACTGTAGTTTCACTTGCACCATTGTCCTTAGAATCCATGTACAACTGCTTCTTAGTAATGTAGGGCAGAAGACTGAACCCACTCTATAAACATATAAAGAATATGCAAATAATTAAACTAGCACTTACCTTTGTAGAGCCAGCCCATATTAGCAATATATGTACATTTAACATAATACCTAGTCACTTAATACAAAGAAAAGGGTTAGTATTATGAATGCTGGATGGTAGAAAAAAAGATGATTTTGCCAATAATAAAATTTGACTATCTCAGACTACATATGTTGTACTTTAAACTGAATACTTCATTTGAAGTTCTAAGAAGAATGTTAAAACATGAAAAATATATATTTTACATTGCCACAAAAAGTGACCAGAGAAGTGGCAAGGTTTTTTTTATAGAATCAAATGCCTGAGATCTCATGGGAGATTACATGGCTTAGTTAAGAGAAAATAACCATCATAATTACAGGAAGACATTCCTTGAGATTCAAATGTATTGCTTACACATTTGTGCAATAGCTGACTCATAAATGTTGCACATCATGGCCCAAAGATAATCAACATTGTAATACAAGATAGTGTAATGACAAGAAATAGTTAAGGAATCACTGGCAAACATTACATTAACCATGCGTGGAGAAGTAATTATGGTCATGTGACCTGTAAATCCTAGTAGTGTATGTATCATACTTGTGCCTATATACTCCCACATGTGTATAGTAGTGCCACTGTGAAAACTGCTGAGAGTCATAAGGGCTTCTCAACAAAATCCCTACCCATTAAGTGATGCCTATTAAGTGCACATTCAACTTTTCTCTGGCGTTTTCTGTTGTGGCAGGAGAAATCCCCATTCCAAATGTTTGTGTATTTTTTTAGGTGAGGGTTTAAAAAAAAACTATGATTGTATGTAATGTAATACATCTCAATATGTTATTCTGGGCTGGGAGTTTGTGTCCATAATGACATGAACTTGTACTCTTTTACCTGGAGGCCATCATCAGAGGTATTATTGACATTGTGTGACTTTCATTAGGTTTCAACTTAATGATATGATGCATGCATCCAAGGGCCAATGGGCTTACATCAGTGGACTTGCTGCTAAAATAGCTGTGTTGTAATTTAAAACTCATCATAGGCAGGGTGCATGATATAAAAAGGCATATATGTACATTGGTAACACATGTAGCAATGCAACACTAGGTGAACAAACAGGGTACAGGGGACCACAGTTGTACCCATCCATGTTTGGTTGTATTTTACATATGATGTTATGGACCGAAGACCAAAAACAAGTGCTGATGATTTCAGGTCTGAATGCAATGGACTGTTTCACAAAAAAAATGCTGCTCTTTAGTGTGTGCCTAGAAAGCCTGATAGTTTTCTTAGGCCTGCCAAAGACAGAGAGCACTGGGAGAAATCTCCTATGGTGTATTCTATTATCATGGTGTTAGTAACTAAGAAAGAGCTGACTGACAATTCACCCCCTAACAAGGAGTCTAGAGCGATATACAGACTAGGGAAGTGGGACTATGCTTTGGGCATCTTCACCTTAAGGGCCCTATAGTATACTACCCACGAGTCAATTCTAGTAGAATTTGTCTCAACAAGCTGAAACCAGTCTAAAAAAACACCCCTATATCAGATTCCAGGAAACAGAGGCAGCCCGGGGTACAGTGTTCAATATTTTTAATATCTTCATTCACCTCAAGCACAATGACAGATGGAGCAGCAAGGGCAGCCAGAGCTGGTAGAACCATGAGGAGCCAGGCCTTGTTGCACCTCTTTGACTTTGCAGACCACTTTAAGGCATCCTTCAATAACTCCTCATTTGATGGATGAACACGGTTTGGTCCAGCGGTGAAAGAAAAGATGCAGAAGTGCAAGAGGATGGTGAGACGCTTTCTGCAGTTGGAATAAAGTTTAAGGCCCCACAAACATCATACAGTATGTACCAAATGGGGGACTTACTATCTATGGTTCTGAAAGCCCAGGGGTCTGCAGTTTGATGCACCTTCTGACAGTGGATGCTGGAAAAAAGATGGTCGCTTTAACAGACGCTGGCCCAGAGGCAGAGGTGGTCTGCAAAACCAGGGATACCGTGGGCCCTTTTCTGTTAGGCAACCCCATTACCCTGAAGGGCTGCCTGACTGCTCCCCTCTAGAGGCAGTTGGGAGTCTGTTATCTCTATTCCCAGCTATGTGGAAGGCCATCATTCAGGAGAGATGGTTCAGAGAGACCTCATGAAGAAGATAATTCTATACCCTTTTTCCTAACTCTCTGAAATCTTCAAAAATGAATTCAGTCACTGCCAAATGTGCCCCCTAATCAGGCAAGAGCAGAAAAGGAAGAGATTGCTTCCTTAATCTCCAAAACATCCATCCAAGAGGTTCTACAAAACAAGAGTGGTTCAGGGTTTTGTTTACTCTCAAGAAAAATCTTGACCTCAGCCACCTAAACAGACATGTGAGAAAGATCCAGTTCAGAATGGTCATTATACAATCAATTTTGCCTTGCCTCAGGGCAAATGTTTGGATGTGCTTAGTGGATCTTCAAGATGCTTACCTTCACATAAATATAATGAAAGGGCAGGTAGTCATTATCAGTTTCTGAGTCCTACACTTAAGTCTCACAACAGCTGCAAGGGTGTTATCAAGTGCATGGCTGTTGTGGCTAACGTGACTACAGTGATTCCAAGTTTTCCTCTACATGGATGATAGGCTCCTGGCTGCTCTCACAATGGAATCTCTCTTGGAGGCCAAAAGTACTTGCTAGAGATATGCCTGTCCTTGGGAATATCCATAAACTTTCAAACTTTTATACTCAGAAGGTCCTCTTCATAGGCTGTCACCTGGACATAATGAGGTTTATTTTCTTCCCTCCCAACAGAGTTCAGATGTTGAGAATGGCAGTCCTGACCCTTCCTCAAGCTGAAACTCCACCACTGCTTTTGTTCTCAAGGTTCTGGGTCTAATGTAATCTTTGATAGTAATGGTCAGGTTTGCACATTACCATATGAAAGTGCTTGACATTTCAATAGTTCTTGCATGCCTAACAGCCTTAGCTCCTGTACCACTCTATCCAGGTCTATCTTCATAGCCAATCCTTGCTGGAAATAGTTGCAATAGTGGCTAGACTCTCCTCTTATTTATTCTGGCAGACCTTTTGTTCCAACTATGTCAGTAGTAGTGGTGACCCTGGGCATCTCCTTCCTGGGGTGGAGGGGGTCATAACAATGGGAGGATGGTCCAAGGTTTATGAACTGGCAATGAGGCTGATATTCACATCAGTGTCATAAGAGTTAGAGGCAACCATCCTGGTGTTGCAGGAACATCAGGACTGCCTTCCTCTGGGAGTGATTTCTACCCAGACAGTATGACAGTAGTTTGGTACATCAGCAATCAAGGAGGAACCTGGTCCTACTCCTTACATTGGTAATGAAGGTTTGGTAATGGGTGATAGTTTTGCACAGCTTTCTTACAGTAACACACATTCTAGAAGACCTCAATTGCCTTACAGGCAGGTTCAGTAGATCTTAAAGCCAGCAGATCTCCTTTAATACCTCCACAAGCAATCCCTCAGTCCAGAGATAATGCAGCAAATTTTCAATCATTTGGGCCCTCTATGTTGTGACCTTTTTGTCTCCCTGCAGAACACAAAATACAACATTATCCTTCTTCAGGGACAATCACCAAGGGGTGCTCTTATCCAGCAATGGCCTTCTGGTCTTTACACTTTCCTCCCCCCCCCCCTGATTCCCAGGATCTTACAGAAAGCAGCTAGGTGCAAGGCCTCTGTCACCTTCGTAACTCTTCTAGCACATGCAGATTTGGTTTCCCCTTTTCAGGCCTCATCTCAGGGATCCCTCCCTTGATACTAGATCCCTCACAAGGTCTTCTTTCTCTCTCCTCCAGGAAGCCTCACCTATATCCCCACAACCTGAAACTGGTTTCTCCAATTCCATTAATGGCCAGTTGAGGTAACCTTTTCTTTTGAGATGAGGATTTTTAAAGCCCCTCAGAATCCACACACAATCTTTATCAAATGAAGTGGAAGGGCATTGACTTATGGGCCTCCTCTCAAAACACTGATACCTTCTTAATACCTATTCCAGACAACTTCCAGTTTTTAGCATATTTTTTTTAATCTGGCTCCAGGTTTTCAACACTGAAAGTGCAGTTGGCAGGTATATCTAATGTTTTTTTTTTTTTTTTTTACCTGGCATAAAGAACATTTCCTCACTTTGCATTAACTTTGCAAAGCCTTTTTTAAAAGGAGTATTCTTGCACAAGACTTTCAGTGAACCTGTTCCATCTTGGGATTTGAATTTTGTGCTAGATACCCTGACAAGCCCACCAGTTGAGCCATCTTCTTTGGCACCATTAAAGTTCCTGTCATAGATGACTATCATAGCTGTCACTTCCACCAGGAGGGTCACTAAACTTCAGGATTTTTCTGCATCAAGTCTTTTTTTTTTTTTTTTAACATGGATGGAGTTTTACTCCTCACCAGCCCATTCTATCTTCCTAAAGTAGTTTTTTAAACATGACAGCCAAATCAGTTACTAGTATTTTGTCAATCATTCTAACGAGAAGAATACATTCTGCATAAGCTCATCTGCATTTCTACCTTCACAGAACGCTGTCTTTTGTTAGACACACAGCTTTTTCTTTCCTTCGCTCTAAACAAGCTGGGTAAAAAAGTTTCCAAGATATCACTTTCCAGATGATTTTCTGATTGCACTGATATTAGCTATACCTCATATAACTGGCGTTTGCAGGTAAACCTGAAGCTTATTCTACTAGGACAGTGGTAACTTCGGCCTTTTTAGATGCTCTTCTATAGATGAAATAGTGGCTGCCACTTGGTTCTCCTAGCACATCTCTGCCAAGCATTACAAGTTGGATTCTATTTTTAGGACTATAGCATCCTTTGGTGCCTCTGCCCACAATAATCTCCTTTCATGCTGCCACCCTGGAATTCAGCTAGCCTGGAATTTTGACTCTCCACTAGGATTGGATGGACTAAATGAATAGAATGCAAAAGTTATGTACTTACCATTATGCTAAATCCTTTCATTGATATCCATCTGATACAGCCCTCCTTCCCCCTTCCTTGTTTCCTTGAAATTATTGGATCTGAAGGATTTTAATTTTATTTGTAAGAATATGCATATGTCTATGTCCATATGTCTATTTTCATTTGTATGGCTGATGACAGGATGCTAAACTCAGTCTGAGGTGACACTAGGATATTATGGGAGGTTAAATCTTAAAGCATCTTGAGGCTGGAGCACTAATGCTGCAGGGTCAGATCCGACAAGCAGCTCAAGGACCCACAGGTTTTATTTGATGGACATGAATGAAATGGTCTAGCATTTTGGTAAGTACATAACTATCCATCTGAGTATGGATGGGTTATCAGATCTAACCTCAATGCCTTTTTCAAGCTCTTGGATCTAGGACTCAGGCTCCTTTCCTGCCCATAATTTCCTCTTGTCCCTACAATTCCTCAGATCTTGTTTGCTGCCTATTCAGTCAGAACATGACCCTGAGGTCTCGGCACTCATCACTAAGATAAGTGGTTGTTTTCTGTAATTCAAAACTATCTTTGAAAATGTTACATTAGCTATCTTTTTATTTGTTACTATTATCCTAAGTAGTTGTTACTAGTTAGTCTTTTTTTGGGAAGTTTCATTCCCTCCCTTTCTCACCTACTCAAAAAAAAACTTATCTGTCTGACTAGTGTTGACTGGCTTTTTTATAGTAGTGCTTTTGTAGCACCATAGTTAATCTCTGATTTTCATGTCAAGTGTTAACTCTTTTGTTGTGCTATCATGTCTGACAATACCTCTGGCTTTAAAAGGTGTAGTGCCTGCAGGCACAAAATCCACCCCCCCAAGAACCACACACTTGGATGTTTACTGTTAGGAGGGTAGACCAGTTAGACATCAAATGTGAGTCCAGTGCTTCCTTCAGAGGCAGGGCTGTGATAGAAGAAACTGAACCCATCTCTACCTTCTAGTCTGGTTCCAAAGACACGTAGGCAGTCGGACCCAGAGCAGGTTTGGATCTGAGCTTTCTCTCTGCCATGTTGTTTATGCCAGAGATAGATAGTCCTCTGCTCCACTTTTCTGTCTTTTGAGACAGATTGACCCATCAGCCTTCCTGACCACCCTTGGTAGAATCTTCATTGAGGTCCTTTCAATGATCAAAAGCCTTTCAGAAGCCAATGTCAATAGGATGATGTAGAAAATTCTTATGACACAGATTTAGATGGGGTCCTCCCACCTGTGGTTAGGTCCCAACAACACCCTTATTAATGTCTCCTTCTCCGATCCACTCATTGGATCTCATGCCCATGGCTTTGAGTGATGCCCACAAGAGTTCCTTGTCAGCTGAGAGTTTGGTCACTTCAACTCCAGCAGTTTACCTCACCCTTTTGACTCTAACACTGTCAGATCGCAAAGGGTTTTGGAGCTGAGAGGTTGGGGTCAGGGATGACTTTGACTTTTTTGGAGCCTTCTCTGCCTTTAGTGCTTTTTTTGGCTCTAAACAGCATGGCTCCAGTATCAGCCTCAAAGATGGAGTGGCTCACAGCCAAGAACATTCCCCCTTCAGATCCTGATGGGTCTTCCTTTGTACTGGTCTCAGCTTTGGCTTTTGAAGCTTTCAAGAAGGTTCTTTCCAGATCAAGAGAAGAGATCCTTCAGATCCTGCTGCTCCTCTTTTCCACTGTCTTATCAGGGACAAGGCTACCTAGGTAAGCCTCGAGGGCTCCTGCATGGTGAGATTCTCCTCCAATTCCAAGCCTTTTCTGCAGCCTCCAATAAAGAAGGCCACAGGAAATGGACTTGCAAGAGGAGGCATCCTGAATCCTCTCAGGAGTCACTCACTGAAGATACTGACTTTGAAGAAGGGGCATGAGTCCCCAAGATTTCCTCTGGAAGATGTATCCTTTGGAGACATTCTTGATGTGATGAAACAGAGGGGTTTGATCCACTTAAGCCTCCTCCCAAGAGGAGGAGTCATTCCTCAAAGCTTTTGGGGCCAGCTCATCTACTTCTTGAGTGGTCCCACCTGTTGACAAGCTCTTTGATTTGGTCATGCAGTGGACTTGGAAAGAATCTGATGTGATGGAGCCAGTTCTCGGAAAACCATCATAATTCTTGTGTCTTACAGTAATAGGCCGCATTGGAGCAAGAGCCCCCCCCCCCCCCCGTAGATGCCATGATAGTTGCGGTAGACACTAAGAAATAATTTTTTGAAGAAAGTACCTCTGTCTAATTCCCCTAATTTGGAGCCCAGGACACTGACCAGGTTTGGAAGGTTGACTTACTCCTCATCGATGGTTGCTCTTCAAGTGCTGAACTAACTCATCCATATGACTTGTTTCTAGAGGGACTTAAATAAGGAATTATCCAAGTCCCTCTCAGGTAATTAGCCTGCCAATATACAGAAATTTATAGAACAGCAACTTCCTACTCTTCAGGCGCTATCCAACATGTCCATGTGCCTGCTATGCAATGCAGCTGGTGGCACATTAAGAGCAGCAGGCACTGGCATTGATATTCACTGGAACACCTGGATGTGTATCTGCAAATTTATGTAGATTAATGGTTCAAGATTTTTTGGACCAAAAGTCAAGGATGCTCTTAGAGGTGGAAAAGACGGCAAAACTGCCATAAGCATACTTTTTCCACCCCAAAGGTCTTTTTCCTGAAATTAGATGGCTGGAAAGAAATTATGGTTTAATAAATCCCAGAATTTTGTCCAAGACTCTTCTGATGACAGAATAGCCTCCAAGCCTACTGTTATCAATAGCTGCATTCATTTATACTGGTCCCACCGGCATGATTTTACATGAGTATTGCATTGGACCCATTCTGTCCAGTGGTTGCTGATGCTTCAACCCTTACAGTTTCCTGTATGCCTCATACTAGTGTGCAGGTGTCAGATTCTTTGATAGTTGACCTTTCCACTAGTCACATGGGGTCAACCTTTCACTTTTCCATCCACAACAACCACTGTGACCTTGGACACCTCCCTTCTGGGGGTGGGGATTGGATTTTGAAAAGATGGTTCAAAGTAAGTGGATGACAATAGGCCAATAATTCACATCAGTGTCATGGAGGTGAGGGTAGTCCACCTAGCATTGCAGGCCTTTCAGGATACCTTCTTCAAGGGTGTGTGATATCCATGCAGGCATAAAACATGGCAGTGGTCTGGTATATTAACAAGCAAGGAGGAACCCGTTCATAAAAGTTATGCCAGGAAGCCACGATAGCATGTCAATAAGCAATGTCTTCCCAGCACTTTGGTGGCAATGTATATTCTGGGGAGTTCCAATGTCTTGGCAGACAAATTGAACAGATCTATTTTTCTGCCTCATGAGTGGTTTCTCAACCGCTCAGTGACAACTAAGACTTTCAGTCATTGGGGCCAGCCATGCAGCAACCTATTCTCATCCCATCTGAACACCGTACTGCAGCTACTTTGCCTTGTTCCTCCAAGAGGGGCAGTCATGGAAGAATGCTCTAGTCTGCAACTGACCGCAAGGTCTTCTTTTTTATGCATTTTCACCCTTTCCCCTCATAAATAAATTTCTGCAGAAAGCCAGTCTGGTGCAAGGCAACAGTGATTCTCATTGCTCATTCTGGCCCCAGCAGGTCTGGTTCCCCTTCCTCTGGCTTCACTTGAAGCACCCTGCCTGGGTGCTGGTGCTACTTTCAGACCTTCTATGTCACCTGTCCAGCTAGCCTCACCAAGATTTGAAAGTCCTGAAATTAACCGCATGGTTTCTTCAGTTCCAGTGATGGCCAGGGATACATGGTGTTCAACATCACTTATTCACAGCTTATCTTCGTTAGAAAAAATAAACATGAGAAAAGGGGTTACAAATGTAAATGGGAAAATATTTGCCATCTGAGCTTCCTCTAAAGACTTGGATCCTTTGTCAGCAACCTTACACTATATTCTGCATTTTCTGGTGGGATTATTCCAGGAAGGTGCTAGCTTAACTGAATTAAGGTCCAGTTAGCAGCTATATCCACTTTTCACCTGGGAGAAAAACAGAGCTCCATTGCTGCTTTGGAACTCTCTAAATCTTTTTAGAGAGAACTTTTCTTCTTAGACCTCCTATCAAATTCCAGTTTCTCCATGGGATATTATCTCAGTAGCGAGAAGGTGTGGTGAGACCAGCACTAGTAGTAGCCAGGTAGCAGTCAATATGTGAATTCCCCACTACTCATCATTTGTGACAAAGCTAATGCTTTCTCTTCAGTAAATAGTGCTTGTTTAGCTGCTGTCTAACCCAACTTCAGAATATCTGCCTAAATACTTCATCCATAAGTCATCAAGGTCTACCTTGGTAGTTTCCCCTCAAGTGTTGGCAGTGCCCTGCATAGATATAGGTATCTTGAAATGACATTTTTCCTGTAAAAAAAACATTATTTCACCAATACCCAGTTACACACAAGTAAACTAGTTTGCAGTAACAAGCATTGCCCCCAGATTTGCAAACCAGATTCTCCTGGCATTACTTTATATTCTCACTGCAACTGTCTTATCAATAGAAAGGGACTATTGTCCTGGATATGAACTTTCCCCACTAGCTCTTTTACCAGCTTGGTGGATATGGGCATCATGAGGTAATGTAGAAGTCGCCTCATGTTTACTGACAGCTAGCATATTCTCAAACAAACTGGTAAGGTATGTGAGAGATGTATTTACATAATGTTACTGGAGGCAAAGCTGTCACATAAAAGCACTCCTAATGTCAATCAGGTTGTCTGTAGTAAACACGCTGCAGCCATCACACACTGTATAAAGCAGACATATAGACCCACATATGTTGAAGCACTTAAATGTAACCTTCCTAAACCCCAAAGACCTCCTAGATGAAGTACACATAACAAATGCCCTCTTCAGCCACAAATTCACTCTTTCAAAACAGCACCCACATCAACACATACAGTTACATCTCATGGAGCCTATACTTCAAAGCCCATAAGGCAAGCCAGCACATAATCTAACATTCTGGTCATTGTTGAGTCCATTGTGAGATACACTAGTGTCCCTCTCACCAGGCCGAGTAAGGAGAAAGTCAGTTGCTTATCAGGGGCCAGGATCCACCACATTACACAATGCACTCAGGTCATTGGACCAGAAGTACCAGTATTAATCAGTCATAGTCTGTGTTGGTGTAAATGACCTGAGACATACCTTCCTAGACTATATGAAGAGAGACATTATGGAGCTATTGGAATATGTGTCCCAAGCCGGTATAGATGTAGCATTTTACCTTCTCCAAGGATGATGCTACAATATGGACAGAAGATGACTGACTTTAATAATTGGCTTAGTTTCTAGTGTCATTCTAAGGGGGTACAATATTCTTCAGCATAGAAGGAGATGGTCAGTAGGCCATGTTGCTTTGCCAGAGATATTCTGCACCTCTCCCCTATAGGCTTTTGATTAATAGCTAAAACATTGCCCTCCCCCAGAGCAGCTTTTTCGGCAATGTCATAACAAAAGTACTTCTGACATGGCAAATTAAGTTTTACTTCTCAATGCTAGGAGTCTAAACAAGAAACTCCACCCCCTGCAAGCTGATGTCTGTGCAGTCACTGAGACATAGTTCAAAGACACTGAAAGCACACTGACAGTGCAAGGCCGCAATGCCTTCCACACTTTTAGACCTGTTGCTACATAGACAGGCATACCTCTCAACTGTCCAGAATTTCATAGACTGTCCAGATTTTTGACTCATGTTTTTGGTCTGTTCCTAATAAAATTTGTGATTTTCTAGCAAATCATTGAGGATTGAAGACAGCACATAATGACATACATTTAAGTTTCAGACATCACATCATTAAGAAAATGCAAGCTAATATAAATCCCCTTTATTCTAGCAACTTTCTAAGTTTATAAGATCAAATTTTAACATATGTCCCTATTTCTGGTCCTTTGATCCACATTATTTTAACCTTTGCCTGGATTTCTTGTGTGCTAAGTGGTTGAGAGGTATTCAGGCAGGGACCAAAGGTAGAGATGTCTCAGTTTACATCAAAAATAAATATACCTCACAATATAAGAATGTAATTTGGTGTTGATAAATGTACAAAAGCAGGAAAGCAGCAGCACCAACAAAATATCAACCTGGAACATGAATGTGATATAAAAGAACTTGAGTAGGTGGGAGTGTATAAATATTTGGGAATTAATGAAGATTTGACAATAAAACATGAAAAAATGCAAACAGTACTCAAAGAATATTTTAGAAGACTAAAATTAATACTGTAAACAGGGCATCTAGGAACAAAGTCCAAACTATAAACCAATTTTCTCTTCTTGTTCTAACTGACAATTATGGGGTGATTGGCTGGCCCTAAAAGGTAGTGGATCAGTTGGATAGAAAAACAAGAAAAATTCTTCATGCTCATCAAATAATATAAAAATAAAAATCAGTGTATAACAAAATTATATATCCCTCATTCTGACGGAGGTATGAGCCTCCTTGAAATTGATTACATGTATAGATTTGCAATCATATGACTAAATACATATCTGCTGACCTCACCAGATCCAAACATAGATTAGGATTCACGAAGCCTCCGTGTAAGAGTTACAAGGCTTACACGGAGGCTGCAGTTAAACGGTGTGACGTCAGCATTCCATGCATATTCATGAGGGCATGCTGACTCACAACCAAGGCTAACACGGTCCATGTAAGAAAGTAGGGGGCGTGTCCATAGGGCGAGCCCTGCAAATGGGCACGTCCCCAGAAGAGTAACAGTCCCGAAAGTAAACCCCCACAACAGAGTCCGCGTAAATTTCAATAAACACAACACAACACATGCCCCCACAGGCTATAAACATAAAATGTAAAAATGAACGTTATATTTTTTTTTATAAGTTTTAAAGATGTTTGCCCGTGAGTACGCTCGTTTGCGCGGGCGTGCCCGTCACTTAGCCACAGTTAGCAGTCAGTGGAAAAGCATATAAGATCTAAATATGCAAAGTAAGCCAAGAAGCAATAGCGTAGCAGTAGAGACGTCGGCTGAAGAGGAGGCAGTCATGGTTCGAGCCCCCACAACATCAATTTTTTATTTTTTAGTGAAATAAGCACAAAACAATTCCCTGACACATATGTACAGGTATAAAATTATTTTTATGTAAAAGGTAATGAAATGGGCCATGTATTATGAAGAAATGTGTGATAATAAAAAAAAAACAAATGTCAGAAGTGCCTATAGCTGAGCTACACTCTAACAAGCTGAATATATCTGCCCGTAGGTGAGCAGTGGTTTAACAGGTGTAAAATGAGTGCCCGGGGTTGAGCAGCATTCTAACGCTGAAACTGTGAGCCCGTAGCTGAGCTGAGCGTAATATGCATGCTGACAGCCAAATGATGCGTAAACCAGCGTAACCGCGCCAACAAGCTAACCGGCGGGCAACTTTGAGCAAGCTGTATCAAAACTGCCTTTACACAGACACACCCCCTAGCCTGTGTAGACAGTCATAAAATAAAAAAAGCAATGGCCAGGCTCGAACTCAGGATACCATGCACCATAGTCAAAGTACTGAACCACTAAGCCATGACAGTTGCTCTTAGAAATGCAGGAATAGCATATATATAGGAATGAATGGAAAGAGAAGCATGACAAAGCAGGTTTTGTGAAGCTGATACATTTCCAAAATTACCAATCACAGATAAGTGCTGGAGAAATGGCATATATAAGCCCCATAGGCGGGAATACACAGCATAACTGATTGTGGAACCGATTTGCAGTCAGGATGGCAGGTGTAGGAGAGGGTAGTTGCTTCCGAGCACAGAGGTGGGGCATTGAGGAGTCCAAATATATGGTTTGGCTCCTCGTCCATGATCATGAGGCCCAACTCATGCAGGGCCAGGTCCTGTGGGGAGCATATAGGGCTGAGGCGTGGGACCGGTTGGCACATGATCTCACCAGTGCCACAGGAATACCAAGGACTGGTGAACAGGTCCGTCACCACCATGCGGAACTGAAGAGATGGAAGCAAGACCAACTGAACCGTTGAATCCAGGAGGCCCGGTAAATGCCCAACGCCCCACTACTGAGTAAGTTACATGTAATTATTTATGTAGAAAGTTAACCTAGCTGATATTATGGAGATGTGTATTCCAATATTACTTCATTTGTATTACAGCTGCAGGTGTCCGTTCTGCGAATCGTCGAGCCTATGCCGATAGGCTTGTGTGGTTGCGCCACCAGGCAGGTTAGTAATCCTCTCCCTGTAACTGTTAAAAAATATAAGTATGACAGCTTGCAAAAGAGTGCAGTGTAGTCACGTATTAATAAAAAGTGCAAGTAACAGTGTAAGAGAGATTCTGCTAGTAGTGTGTGATTACATAAGTGTGATTCAGCCTGTAATCCAAAAATAAAAATGAAACAAGTCTGAAATAAAGATTTTCCACCTGTAATATAATAGTACATAACCTGCAGCAGGCTGTAAATTACAGCTACACAAGCTGAGTAAAACACATGTGTGAAATATATCCCCGTTTAAAATCTGAAACATGACACAAGTGAGACTGTTGGAAAGGATTGTTGTAACCAAGTAAACATGTCAATAAAGCCTAGAATTAAGTACCATCCTGAATTGTAAAAATAAAACAAGTGAGAGTGTGAGAAAGAGGTATGAATCCACAAATAAAATTGTAATAACTCCTGAATAAAGTATACTGCAGTCAGTACAGAATGAAATGAATGTGACAGGCACAACCAAACAGTGAAATGTGTGGAATAAAGTACTGAAGCTGGAATGTGTGTAAAACAATTTGGATATGTTGCTGTACCTTTGCAATATGCAGATAGTATGGTTGTATGAAATACCAAACATCCACAGTTGTCTAGAGCCATATAAAGCAAATGTAGCAGGATGCTGTAGCTGAACAGAGACAGATATGAATGTGTATGAATAAAAATTAAATGTATATTAATGTAGCAGTAACATTCCTATCACCAACATGCATAAGTTTACACACAGGAAACTGTAGTCAGACCTGTAGTGTGTATATATCTGCAGCTAGTAGAAATGTACAGCATATGTATAGGTATTTGAAGTTGTTAATGAAATATTTCTTCACCCTACCCTATAACCACAAATAATCCATTCCACATGAAATGAGTATGTGTATTCACAATGAACTCCCCTAGACATTTGTCCTGTTGGTTCATACATATTTGCATGTATGTTGATGCATGTGCCCTGTTCATACATCCAAATCTGATGGCCTGTTGCCATCAATCAACCCTGCATGTTGTTGGATTGTGTATTGTTCAAATTATGCATGTGTTATGCTTGCTGTTCAATGGCTTGAATTTATGGGTGCTTGGTTAATGGGAATATTAATGTATGCTGTTATAACTAATTGTGAATGGTATTGTACGTTATTAACCCAAACTGTCATTAAATAATGCAAAACATAGGACGACAGGGAAGGCGGGTTCCAGCAGACCCACCTCTCCCACCTCAGCTGGCGAGTGAACCTGGCAGTAGTGCCCAGGCCGGACCCTCCTCTGGTGGCCCTGTGCCACCTGTGGGTGGAAGCACTTCAGGGGATGGGGCTCATCCCCCCTCTGCAAGCGTGGCCGGAGGACAACATCCACTCACCCTCCATAGTGTCCGGACTGTGGTGCGTTGGGAGATCAGGCACGCTGTGCTAGGGTCCCTACGCCAGCTTGAGGCATGTGTGGCACAACTCACGGGTGTGCCTGCTGCCTGTCCTACACAGCCCCCAGCACAGCCCTGTCCTGGGCAGTGAAGGCACAGTGGCAACTGCCCATGGGTGGGGATCTCAGTTCCACTGTTGCCATATGTGGGCTCATGGGCTCGAGATATCCAAACATCCATCCCCGTCAGTTGTGTATCCCCCCCACATGTGTCATACACCACCCCTGTATGCATCTTGTGTCTTGTCTGTTAACCTTCCCTACCTACCTCCACAGCTATACCGACTTCCTGTACCTGACATACCACTCTCACCTGGGAAAAAAAAAAAACGGCACTCTGTACCCACAAAAAAATTACGCCCCATACATAGCTGCCCATTTTGCACATATGTCTGCTGGACATGTAAACTGGCAATTACAATTGGCTGTACAACAAATATTGTTGACCTCACACCTCTCTCAGGGGTGGAAGGTTTCAAATTTCACACCAAATTACAAACATATGCACAGCTGTTGCTTACGAAGAAATGGGCAGCTATGGGCCTTTCCTACATCCCTCCTGCAAAACCCGAGCTTGTTTTCCTACTGTCCTACCCTCTTTGTGCCCCCTTTTTCACCACTTTCCTATCTCCCCATTTTCTTTTCTTTAAAAGAAAATAGGGCGGGTGTGCGCGAGCGTAAGCACTTCTAAGCAGTAGTAAGCGGGAGTGCGTTTCTGTGCACTTAGCTAAGCGTGTGTGTGCATGCGTGACCTCCGTGCAAACCAGCGCTAACCTGCTTACAACTGCTTAAAAGTGCCTTAGTCACTCTGAATGACAAGGCCTGTAGTTTTCTCAGCAGCAAAATAAAATACCTCTGTCAGTCTCGAACCCAGGACCTTGGAAACACTAGTCTGCATGACTTACCACTAAGCCATGACTGCTATACAAGAACATTGTGCTGAAAGAAATATATCATGAAATAGTAGGAATTAATGTAAAGGAAATATTGCATGTCTAGTACACAAAGCATGTCATGTATATTTACTGTCAAATCCAGTGGATTTGTAAAATAGTACTGTGTGAAGAGAAACAGCCATGCTACTTGGTAGCTAGTAGGTAATAATGTCACAGTAGCATCTGGCAAGCCACACACATACTCAGAGCAGTATAAACACTGCCATAGTTGAATAGTTAAGAGCCCAGACATAGCAACTGTGACTGAGTTACAGGGATGTCCCTGATGTGAAAACAAATGTCAACTGTGCCCCACTGACACCCTATGAAATGTACTAACAGTAGGCAGAAAGGTGTTACTACACATGCAATGGTAACTATGAATTACTGAAAGTATGCACCACTTGCACGTCACAAATGGTGTAGTAATACATATGCTCGAAATAACCCACAGTCACAACTGCAGAATATCAGAATATTTCATTGGAGTATCCCACTGATATGTACCATTCCATGAGGCTGATAAAAGATGCACCTGAGAGTATCTGAGGCCTGCTCAGCAGCATGATCAAATACCCTTGTAAGTGTCAAGGCCCACACCATGGCCAGACCACACTGCATGCAGTAACACCCTACCACAACAAACACATAGGGAATTGCTGCCCAAACAGATATAGCAAGCATTACAAGCTGTGAATGTAAATGGAAAATAGGAAAGCCATAGCAACACATTACAGGAAAGACACCTAGCAGGCATACAAGGAGTGAATGTAAAGGGCAAATATTGAAGCCATAGCAACAGATTGCAAGAGCCACTGCTATATACCAGTTACACCACAATCCCCACAGGAAAGCACACACACCCATATACACAGTATTACTAGTCGTAGGTGTCAGTTTACATACACACGGAGAAGAGGAAACTGGAGGAAGGAATACTCAGCTTACAGAACAACATGCATTGCAGTGTCTACAACACAGCCTGAAATATGAGAGACATACCAACCCTTACACTCACAGAACAGTGTCCACAGCAAACCAGCATGGTCCCCACCCTGATAATCTGAAAGGGCTATGCCTACCTAACAGACCTTTTTATAGCACTGTCCTGAAATCACAGTGAGAACTGCAATCACTACACAACAGGCTGCATGCAATTAGTAAATGCTGGCTAACAATTGGTGCAGAGGCCATCACATGGACATGTGCAGATACCTACAAAAGCATCCTGTACTCCCAGTCCACACATGCAATACTTTCATTGCACCCTCTGGAGGTAGAGACAGAGAGAGAAAGAGAAAGAAAGAAATAAAAAAATTTAAAAAAAAGTAACAACAAAACAAACAAGTTGACAGCAGGCCAAGTAACTGCAAGCCTACGCAAACAGCTGCAACAAACACAGGTAATGTAAAGTACTAATATAATAGTCTACATACTGTGAACCCTCCATATGTGTTATTGGTCTGTATCTATGTATATGAAGATGTGCATAGGGCCGGGGACATACTGCAACTGTCACTGAAGGCTCTACATACATATGTATGTGAAGGTAGCTATGTGCACATAGCAATGTAGGTTGTAGTGCAATGTACAAGTAGGTTGTACAGTAATGGATGTTCATCAGTACATTACTGTGTGTATACATATGTGGAACTAAAAAGTATATATATATATATATATATATATATATATATATATATATCATGTGTATACGTATGTATATCGAGATATGTATGTATATATATATATATATATATATATATATATAATATGCATATATGTATACATAGATAGAGAGGGATGTAGAAATACATAGACATATATAGTTTCACAGTGTCATAGTTTAGTACTAGGCTATCTGCAGACAGTGTACAGAATAGATTTAGAAAACTGTGCCTCTGTATAGTAGTGACACAGTGAAGACCCCCTTACATAATAGCTTTAGTTTACTGTGCCTCTGTCTAGTAGTGACACAGAGATGACCCCTGGTGTAAACCTATGATCTCCCATCCACTCATCAAGAATACACATGAAGAGAGTCATTGAGGGTCTCTGCCTAACATGAACTGGGATTCTGTTCCAGAGTATGGGAAGCCTCTGAGTTATGGATCTGTCCCTACAGCATGTCCTATTCATATTTGTGCTGAGGTTTACATCTGTAGCTCTTGTGGTTCTGATGGATTTGGATTTTACGATGTGGAACATGTCCATCAATTCCTGATTGGACATGGCCTTGTACGTCAGGCACAGATCACCTCTAAGTAGGCGGTATGCTACGGAATAGAGCTGGAGTTTCTTTAGTCTGGCAGCATATGACATTTGTTGGAGACCCTTGATCCTCTTGGTGAGGTACTTATGGGGTCTCCCTATCTGTTGCAAGTGTCAGGTGAGGTACATACCAAATGGGGCATAGTACACATTCATGGACCTGATAAGGGAGGAGTATAGGGGTACAATGACCTCCTTTGATCTGGATGTGAATCCCTTCATGATAAGGTGGGCAAGGTAGGAAGTCTATCCAACCACTTTGGCAACGTGGGTGTCAAATGAGAGGTCAGTATCAATTTGTGTCCCCAGGTGTCTGATTACTTTGTCTGTACTCAGTGGGTACTTTGTTTTTCCCAAAGGGTATGACTATACATTATTTGGCATTCAGTTTAAGGCCATGACTCCGGCACCAGTTGTCCATTTCAGTGAGGCCTTTCTGTAGGATGTATGTGTCAGCTGGTGTATCAACTATGGCGCCTAGTATGCAGTCATCTTTGAACATTGTCAGCCACTACCCTCCCATGTTTGCTTCCACATCTGAGAAATAAATGCAGAACATGAGGGGTCCCAGGACAGAGCTCTGTGGGACACCACTTGTGACTGGCTCTGAGTCTGACATGGCACCAGTGATTTTGACTTTATGGTTTCTATCCTTTAGCCGGTTTGCAACCCATCTTGTGACATATGGATTTACATTTAAGCTGTTGAGCTTGTCTATGATGCCAGAGTGGGGTATTGTGTTGAAAGCTTTAGCCAAGTCCAGGTAGGCTGTAGGGACTGCTGTGCCCTCATCAATGGCTCTAGTGACTATTTTGAAAAGGTCAACCAGGTTCAAAAGGCAGGATCTGCCCTTTACAAAGCCGAACTGGGTGGGATCAAGTGTCTGTAAGTCCCCAATGTCTCTGTGTATGAGTTCCATAATGAGTGGTTAAGCTTATGGTGCAGTAGTTACCAGGGTCTGTAGAGGTGCCTCCTTTGTGGGGTGGGACTACTGTTGCTGTATGCCAGTGTCCAGGTACATAAGCTGTAGTAAGGCTACGGTTAAATAGCATTTTATGTGCGGGTTTAGCTCCTCTTGGAGTTCACGTAGCACGCAACCCGGGATACCGTCGGGTCCCATTGATGCTGTGTTTATAGCTTTGCTGAGGGCGGTTCTCAGCTGGACATCTGAGATGACAGGGAGGTTACATTCAGCTGGGATAAGTAATTCCTCTTTTGGGGGTGAGGGAGGGGAGAAATCTGCACTGAACCTGTCTGCCAGAATGTTGGCGATATCTGTGTGTTCAGTGTAGTTTTTGTCACTGTGAACTAACTCTGAACATATCTGAGGGTTTCCGCCCAGGTGTCTAACATAGCAGAAGAAGGCCTTGTGGTTATCTGTAGTGTCCATAGCGATTTTCCTCTCAAAGTTGGCCTGGCATGTTTGTATGAGAGAACGTAGCTTTCTACTAGTGCTGATCAGAGATGCCTTATCTTTATGGGATTCTGCTCTGTCGTGCAGTAGCTACCTTCTTTTGTTATACAATTTGTTCATGGCTGGGGTCCACCAGACAGGATGCCTGCCCTTGGTGGAGAGGGTCTTGGTTTTATTTGGGATTGCATGATCCATGCATTCTTGGAGATGTCTGTAGAAAGCATTTGTGAAGGAGTCTGCATTGTGGGATGTGGTTTCCACTGGCCCAGTGGGCTTAAAGGATACCAACTCAGTTTTAAGAAGTGTAAAGTCTGCTTTGGAGAGGTTTCTCACTGTAGTCTTTTGTGTTGTGGGTGGAGGTGGGATATGTATATCCAGGGTGATTAGTTTGTGGTCAGATGTGACTAGTGAGGGGTATACTTCCGGTGTGTAGCACATTGTCCCCATGTTTGTGATGATCAGGTCTAGTATATTATCTCCCCTTGTGGGAGAGGTGACTAGCTGTTCCATTGCATTTGAATTAATGAATTCCGGGAACCTTTGGGCTAGGGTGTTTGGGCTAGAATAATGTACCCAGTGTATGTTAGGGTAGTTGAAGTATCCCAATATGATGGTGTGGTTTCTGAGATTGGGAGAGTGGTCTGTAACATGCTACCAGTTGTATAGCAGTTTTGCCTATGGTTATTTGCACCTGGATGGTCTCTGATGCTTCATGTGTTGCCACTAACCTGGAGGTGTGGGTGTCCTTGATGAATATGGACACTCCCCCTCCCTTTTTGTTTTGGCCCGAGTTTAGGGGCCAAAAAGCATGATGCGAGGTATAGCCTGGTACCGCTGGTGTGCTCTCAGGAGCCTTGAACCAGGTTTCACTTACTGCACAGACATCGAGATTGATAGAATATGTACGTACAGATATATGTAATACACACACACATACATATATAGATATATGTAGATACATATACATATACAGACAGATCTGACTGACAGCAGATATGTCTGTATATGACTATCTATCTCTCTCTCTCTCTCTGTCCCACCCCCTCTCACTCTCTATCTCTCTCTCCCCCTCTATCCCCACATCTATATGTATATATCTATATCTATATCTATATATATTATATATACATATATACAGATATATATATATATATATATATATATATATATATATATATATATATGTATATATATAGATATATATATACATATATATATATATTATATATATATATATATATATATATATATATATATATATATACTGAGTGAGGCACATGTGTGCAGATGTATTGCAACAGGTGCCTGGTGACAAAGGCATGGAGTGAACACCAGTGTGGATACTGGAGTACCATACCCCATTCCAAAACAGACACCAGTAACCACCCCATATGTGCATGCCTGCCCACCACTGCATGTGTCAGGGGGGAACAGGGGCAACAAGTGTACAATAGGCTCCCCATTGATATACACAGTGGCACACTAGTCCTGTAATACCTGTACATGGAATGTGTCAGCAGACATGGTGTGTCAGCTATGGACATGTAGGTCACTGTACCCCTCTACACCCCACAATGTCCTACACGGTATGTACCTCCCATGACAGCTACAGATATGGAGAAGGATACAGACATACGCAAGTAACTGTGTCAATGCACTCAAACACATTACCTATGCAGAGTGACTGACAAAACCACAGAGTGCACACAGACTACCTACATAGAGGTTACCACTGCTGGATATACATAGTTAGGTCACACCCATGACAGTTGTCCAACAACCATGGTAACACCTCCAACATCCACAACCCAAATTACCTATGTCTGTCGTCCTTGTCACCGCAGTATAGAGCACATGGTGGAGGTACAGGTCCCTACCCACAGATACGACATACCCTGGAGTAAACCACACAGAATTAAGAAGCAAGACTCCCCATGAGTAGATGTCAGACATACCCCTGCTGAATGTTATGCAGATAGGTAATATGCTATATGAGTCACCCTGTGTAACTGTTTGAGAGGAGCAGGTATGATCATATCACATGTGTCACAAGGGGCAGGGTAGCATAACAGTATGCTGATGTAGGCCCAGGGCCAATAGCATACTACCTACCTAAGACACAATGCACACCCATGAACCCATTGCAAACCAAATATGTGAGGTGGAATGAGTGTGCCAGTGACTGGGTGCATGTTATGTACTGGTGTGATTGCTCACCATGACTGTCTGTCTGTCTGTCATGGTAGTGTGTGTCCTTGGTGTGATGCCAGAGACAGATGTGTGAGGTATTGCGATCAACACATACTACATTGCCATATGTTGTGCTGTGTTACCCTGTATGTGACTGTGGTGTAGGTAGGGTTATGGCAAGTAAGAGTAGTGTGCATTACCAGTGAAATATGTAATGTGCATTGCATGCAGTGCATGGGTTGATAATGTTCCCCATACAGTACCTTGATACAAACCCCCAGTGTGAGGTTGTGCATTGAACCTGAACCAGTGTGCTGACTGCTGCAGTATACTAGTCTGTCATATGGAGTGTGCCAGGTACTGTTGCACAGTTGTCAGCTGAGCACTGATATTTGGTCATTTACATGTGTATCCCCCAATAGACAGACAGACATGCTATATATGGGGGTTAAGTTATATCACTACAGTCGAGTATTATGTGTGCCATAGTTTGCTGACATATTTTCTTTCTCCTTTTCAGGGCTATGGTTCACCAGCGAAACCCTGTGTACTCCGCTGCGGAGGAGGAAGAAATACACCAGAGCCTGGTGTGGGATTTCGCAATACTCTTTTCCCACACCAGCCAGAACCAGCAGGAGAGGGCTGCACTGTGGCAAGACCTGGTCCGTCGGGTAAATGACATAGGCACACATAACCGGACATATGAGCAGGTACGCCATCACTGCAGTGATTTAATTAGAAATGTCCGTCAGCATGCATCGGATATCCACAGGCAGCAGCTTGCCACAGGTGGTGGGGTGGCTAGACATCCCCCCCTCACCAGACTGGAGGGACTACTCCTGAGTGTTGTGGCTCTAGCCCAACAGCAGCAGCATACATGTGTAATGATGGAGGCTGGAGCCACCCAGCAGCAGGACACGGAGCGTGCAGGTAACATGCCATGTGTATAGTTGACCGTTCTGTACACTGTTAGTTTATGCATGTGTGAGGTGTGCCCTCGGTTTGTAGCTGTAATCTTGGTAATTATTGTGCAAGAGTAATATTCTCAATATCAGCAGTAGACCTGTGGAAGCTAACTGTTGCACGTCTGAACTGTATCATACTCACAGTATCAATGGCACAGTTGTGCCCACTGACAATAAATGTCTCATTTCTGCAGGTCCCTCTGGTGTAACAGCAAGGCAGCCTATCCATGCTGGTGTGTGTGTAATAACAATACCTTCAATACTCTTGATACTAATAGTAATAATAGGCTGAAGCAGTAGTGCTATGTGTTTGATTGCAGGTGTGTTTGTGTCTGTGTGTTGATATCTCATATACTGAGGAGTGTGCATGTGTGCATGTGCCCATGTGTGCATGTGTGTATCAGTGGTGACATTGTGTACACATTGTAAACTGTGTTTCCTGTCTTACTCCCACAGGTTCTGGTGCTGCTCTGGTGTTGTGCAGCAGGGAACCTGAATCAGCTGCTGTGGATAGTGATAATGATGATACCTGTGTAATGGCACAGGGAGGTGGCCAGGGTCCGTTATTGGTCAGCCAATTGACAGTACACAGCTGTCGACCCCATCAATGCGCACAGTCATCCTGCCAATACATCCTTTGTCACCAATGTCCCTAGGTGATGGACAGGATACAGTGGGCATTGACCAGGGTAATGTGGTATCGGTGGCACATGCATCCCCACACAGCAGCCATGGCCAGGGTCCTGACATGGTACCACACAGGCAGACATCCAGGGGTTCTCGTGGGAGCATCCATGGGCGTACCACCCCTGTCAGATGTGCCCACAGAGGTCTTTCAACCTCAGCTATGTTTCGGGCTGTAATGCAGGCACAGTCACGTATGGAATGGTACACCAGACAGGGTCTGAGGGAGCTGAGAGCATGTTGCACAGCTATGAATGACAGTATGTGTGATGTTGTGGCTGCCATCCGTAACTTCACCAAGGTCATTGACAGACGTTGGGGGGACACATTAGATCTGTTCCACAACTACATGTCCATGAGCCAGAGCAATGGTGGACGGTTGAGGCATCGACGTGGCCATATGCCAGCAACAGCAGAAGCTGGCAGCCGTCGCGGACGACAGCAGGCCCGCGGCCGCTCCCATAGTGCCAGCAGCAGCCCCAGCAATGCACGTGGCTCTGGACTGTCCCAACAGGGACCTGTCTCCAGTCACCAACCACCTGCTTCTGATGACAGAACCCAGTCTGGCTTAGTACCTGATACGGTCCATAGCACCCTACCGTGTCCGTGGCCAAAGACAGTGATCTGTATGACCTGGCAGGTACAGTCTGTGGCTGTCCACAAACACCTGTATATGGCAGCCATGAGGTGGGACTGTGTGCATGCATACACACATGCAAATTGATAACACCTAGGGCTACTGCATACATGTACACACTGCATCAACATTGCCCCATCTTGTACTGCTGTCCCTCACCAACACACACACACACACACACACACACACACACACACACAGACATGTCAATTGGTTGTATCAGTGGCAGACTCAGGCATACCAAGTACACACCCTGTGCATATGATGAAACTGTGCCACCTCCTGCAATCTGTAACATCGGTGCAGGAACAGGTTAACATGGTGCTGATACACAGGGTGACTACATAGAAGTGTTGTAATAGTATAATGTTGACAACAGTACAGTGTAATGATATCATTGTGGGTATATCCCAGCATGCCTGATGCAGTTACAGTATGAATGTCATTGTATTGTTTTGTACACCCATAGTAATTACCATAGTGTACTGTCTGCACATCTTTGCATACTGGTGGTGAGGCTGTCAAGAGATGGCCACCTACACAGGTAGCACAGGGGATACGGAACTGTACATATTGATACTCAATGATGGGCATGTCAACTGTGAGTTGCATGCTGTCCACACTCGACTCTGCAATGAGGATGTTTGAGGATGTTGATATCTGTGCAGTAATAGACAACAGGTTCAAGACTCACAAGAGCACACTAGCACTAAAAGGTCACACCTCATACCATGCATGACAGCCCCAAAACACAGAACTAACTATGACAGGAAGGAGAGTTTCCATACATGTCAAGGATACTGTGGTGCCAGGACAGGTAGCATACATCATACTAAGTCTGGAACTGCTGAGTGAGGGCTCAGTGTCTGTTATTTGAAATGTGTATTATTACAGGTATGAGCACTTGGGTATCAGGCCAGTTATTCAACATTACGAAGGTGCATGGTCTATACACTTGTGGGGGGTGGGGCTGGACCCAGCCCGTCTGACCTGTGAATGTCTGGGTACAGGCTTATAGTGCCTGCATATATGCACTGTTACCTACTGGAAGTCGTACACCTTGTTTGTTGTAGCATAGTCTACATGCAGGCCTGCTAACTGTAGCTTTGTTTGTATGCATATTTGCTTGTTATGTTCCTGAAACACTGATTCCACCTGCAGTGCAGATTTACAGTGCCTCTGTGGATCCCTAGTGACATCTGTATTGCTTACTGTACTGATGTCCATGTCTCACTTGACAGAACGTCACTGTTTGTCCTCTTTGCATGTAGGTTGCCTGTAACACATTGCATATGACTTACCTCAAATTTGCTCAAGACAGCATTCATATATGCCAGCACTAACAAATCAGGAGCACTACACCCTCACATACTCACCTTGAGTACCTTGTTCCCCATTGGCCCTATGTGTCGTTAATTAGTATGGTATTCACAATGCTATGGTAGCATGTGCAAAGGTCACCTGTCAATCTACTCTCTGGTCCAGTTGGTGAATCTGTGAGTCATGTGGCAATGTTACAGCTGCCTCATGTACACAGACAACCCTCTTCCCTTCCCATACACTTACAACACATGTGAGAGATGCAACCACATAGCCAAACTGGGGGCTAAGCTCTCTTAACTCAGTACTGGCATACCCTGTCAGGTGGAGTGGAATACTACATTGAATACAGTACCAGTCTCACATAGACCTGCCACAACCGCATTCCAAACACATAAACACACAGGTACATTCTTGGACTCTCAGAATAGCATCCTGCCTGAGCAGCTGACACCTGCAAAGCAGACACACAAGTAAACGTTAAGCCAGAGCAGAGCACGTGCAACACATAGCTCACAAAGCCTGTGTGCCAAACAGTCACAGGCCATACGGCTTGACAACACACCTGCTACAGTTGTAATAGGTACCTCTATTGTCAGGTACACTGAGGTCCTGCTCACCAGGCTGAACAAGGTGAAGGTCACGCTGAGATGCCCGTCGGGCACTATGATCCACCACATAACACAAGCATACAGGTCACTCCAAGGCATGTAGAAATATGACTCGGTCATTGTCTGTGCCAGTGTGTATGACCTATGACGCACCTCCCTGGACTACATGTTAGGGGACATAGAGGGGCTCTCTGAGCTTGTGGCACAGGCTGGTATGACCCTGACCTTGAGTAGCATCTTACGCTCACCAAGAATGCTGCCACAATATGTAGACAGGATGATCAGTTTCTACAATTACCGTATGTTTCGGTGACATTCAAAGGGGATCCAATGCCTGTCAGCGTGGGATTACATGCTGGACAAGCCACATTGCTTTGCTAGGGACAGCTTGCACCTGTCACCCATGGGCCATTGTATATTGGCAGAGGCTCTTGCTACACACATAGTGCCCTTGTATGCAAGGCTGACATTACATAGCCACCTACACAGGTATCACATGGGATAGGACACTAATAGTAATGCTACTCAACAGCAACAGTGTGAACCTCAAGATGCATGCAGTGGAAACTGTCCTTAGCATGGGGTACAGCAATATCCATGCAGTAACAGACTCCTGGTACAAGGCTCCCAGGTGCACACCATCACTGCCAGGTCATACCTCATACCATGCTTGTCGTCCCCTACACATGCACCAAAGCAGAACAGGGGGGATGTAGCCAAAGGTACCTCAGATACACACACCCCCAGGTTGGTGGCACAGCACAAAGCATCAGAGCCTATCCATGTGCAACTAACAGTGGGTTAGACTGCCTTCAGGTTCATAGCCTGGCACACACCACCCTCCAATACCCAGGAAACCCACTTGGCCTTCCTGACAACACTGGGAATATGACAGTCTCTACAAACACCATTATATGGGTGGACTGCAACTACCCAAACATAGAGTGTGAGCATTACTCTAGCTCCAAGACCCTAGCTGAAGGGTTCCTAGCATTCATTCCCTGCATTGCTATGGAACAACTTGTTACCACTCCCACAAGAGGTGAAAACATGCTGCACCTGTTCATCACCAACATGTGGACTATATGCTCCAGACCAGTGTATCCCTCGCTGGTGGGATGACACCATCTACAACTCACACTGTATATTCACATACCACATGCAGCCCCTGCACAGAACACCACAGTCATACAGTTGTCTAATGCATATTCCATGTATTCACATGAGGCAGGCTTTGGACATGGGAACTATTGAAGTTCACAGGTACATATGTGTAGGTGGCACACACATACATCATGTGTGCATTGACATTACTGATATAATGTATGTCGTGCAATATTGGGAACACCCCCCCACACACATGGACAAACTGTGTGACAAAAACACACATGGCGTTTGTAGGATACAAACCCCTACCTAACTATGTTATGACACTTGTGAGAGATGCAGTAGCAGAGTGTGCTATTTGCATTACTGGGAGGCTTGCTTCCTCCTGCTGTACTTATAGGGTGCTGACATCATGAGTGTTTAGACAGTGGAATATGCAGCATGTGTTGTGTTGCCAAAAGGGACATTTCTCTTACACATAGAATTGCACACACACTACTCCCCACCACACAGTCACACACACACTGAGCACTTGCAGGATTCAAACCCCTACCTAACTATGTTATGACACTTGTGAGAGACACAGTAGCAGAGCACGCTATTTGCATTACTGGGAGGCTTGCTTTCTCCTGCTGTACTTATAGGGTGCTGACATCATCAGTGTTTAGACAGTGGAATATGCAGCATGAGTTGTGTTGTACTAGTTGCCAAAAGGGACATTTCTCTTACATGTGGAATTGCACACACACTACTTCCCCCACACACATTCACACACACACACTGAGCACTACTAGTTGCCAAAAGGGGCATTTCTCTTACACATAGAATTGCACACACACTACCCCCCCCCCCACAGTCACACACACACTGAGCACTTGCAGGATTCAAACCCCTACCTATATTATGACACTTGTGAGAGACGCAGTAGCAGAGCGCGCTATTTGCATTACTGGGAGGCTTGCTTTCTCCTGCTGTACTTATAGGGTGCTGACATCATCAGTGTTTAGACAGTGGAATATGCAGCATGTGTTGTGTTGTACTAGTTGCCAAAAGGGACATTTCTCATACACATAGAATTGCACACACTACTCCCCCCCCACACAGTCACACATACACTGACATACATATTCAAATTAATGGGTATCATTTGTGCTCCTGACATATGTATAGTGTGCTGACATCATTATGTATGAAGAGGTATGTACATCTGTTACTATCCATCAGTACAGGGGAGAGCATATCTATGCATTAACTTTGCACAGGCACAGTGGCCTACTGTACTGTGGAGGCAGATGCCAAATACACTGTGGATAGCCTTCTGTATTCCCTAGGGACAACAGCCTAGTATTGCACTCTACAGCCATATGTTTACCTGTCAGATGCAAGTATCTGTTGCTCATATACTGTTTGTGGGTCTTTATTGCCATAGCTTTCCCTATCTCTATGTACGTGTGTACTGTGGAAGATGTTTGCATATGAGTGGGATACAGTACTTTACTTATGTCTCTGTTGTAATTTCACTGTATGCACTGGGCAGATTTCTGTATTGTGGGAGGTTCCTGTGTTAACACATACAAATGCCAGATATGTGTGTGTAACTGCTGAACTGTGACATGGCCTAAGTGTGTGAGCATGCCCAGTTCACAGTTTCTATGGCTTCTTGACTGACACGTCTCATTTATCTAAGTGTGCGAGCATGCCCAGTGTGAACTTTCCTTATGTTGGGATCTGTGGTCCACCACATTTGTGTTTGTGTGTGGACGTCATCTGTTTTTCACATGTACAGTTGAGTGTTGGACATCAGGTTGTGTTCTTACTGCCCAACTGCTTTGTGTCTGAACCTAACAGGCATTATGTTGTGCCTGCAGGGTTGCCATGGGATAGTTTGCATACAGTTGTCAACATCCTTTCCTACTGACCAAACAGTGTATTGTCGTATAGTGTACTGGTTCAGTACTTTCACTGTGGTGGACAGTATCATCGGTTTCAGTCCTATCACTGCTTGTAATATTTATAGTGAGCACACCAGACTGGTTGAGGGCCAGTTGTGCAGATATGACCATGTTGCATTTTGTTCAGATATGGACAGCATAGTACATGATTGTCCGACATTGTTAATGTATTCCACAACTTGTGTGGACAGTGACAAACAATGGCCATGTGCCCTAGTCCATTTGTAATGCTAATCAGAGAGTGTTTGTCCTTCAACACACATTTACTGGTGTTTGCCATGACATATGTCAAGGTTAGTGTGCTGTGCCTCTGTCTACCCGTGACATACAGGTGATATCCAGGGTACACCTACCATCTCCCATCCAGTCATCATGATTCCTCTGGATGACAGTCAATGAGGGACTCCCAGGAAAACCTGTACTGGGGGGTTAGTCGTGAGTGGAGAGAGCTTCTGGGTTATGGACCAATCGGTACATCATGTCCTGTTTATGTCTGTGCTGGGGTTCAGGCCTGTCAGCTGCATAGGTCACCAGCATTCAGATTTTACATGGTGCCAAATGTCCATTGATACCAGCTTGGTCATGGCTTTATACATCAGGCACAGTTCACCTCCAGCCAGGTGGTATGGCACTGTGTGGAGCTGCAGTTTGTTTAATCAGGCGACACATGGCATCTGTTACAGCTCTGCGATCCTCCTGGTGGGGTATTTGTGGGGTCTTTCCAGTTGATGCAGGTGTCTGCTAAGGTACATCCCTCAAGGGCCATTGTACACAATTGTGAGGCTGCTGATGGATGACTGGAGAGGCACATTGACCTACCCTGACCTAGCTGTGCTTACCTTCATGATTAGGTGGGTATATGGTATGTTTCTGTAACCACTGCAGACACATGGTTGTCACATGCAGGATATCTATCACCTTGTGTCCCCAGGTCTCTTATTGATCCTGATGTACTTACTGGGTTAACACCTATGTGGTAATTTCTGGCCATGTACTGTGTTTCCACAGGGGATGACTATACACTATTCTGCATTTAGCTTGTTGACATGGCTGTGGCACCACTTGTCTGTTTCTATGTGTGCCTTTTGTAAGTTGCTTGTGTCAGCTGGAGGGTCCGCTATGGTGGGCAGTTTGTAGTCTTCTGCAAACCTCTTCAGACAGAGTCCTTCCATGTTGGCCTGTACCTATGTGACATATATAGCATACAAGAGAGGTCCTAGGACCATGCCTTGTGGGATGCCAGTTGTACCTGGTTTGCAGTCTGACATGGCTGCAGCATGTCTGACCAGGTCAGTTCTGTCCTTGAGGTGGTTTGCAACCCATCTACTTGGATAGGGGTTTATAGTTAAGCTGGTGAGCTTATCTGTACTGACCAACTAGGGTATTGTATGGAAGGGTTTATCAAGGTCCAGATAGGCTGTGTGATACACATTCCCCACATCAATAGCCTTGCTGTGCATTTCACATGAGTCAGACATGTGTAAGAGGCAGGATCTGCCCTATGAAAGCCACACTGGGTAGGCTCCAATGTCTGTAGGTACCCAATCTCGTTATTCCTGGGATCCATGATCATCCTCTCCATTACTTTGCCAACCTAGATAGTCAGGGTTGAGGGGTGATAGTTTGCAGTATCCATTCAGGCACCACCTTTGTGGTGAGGGACCACTGTTGCTGTACACTGCTGTTTGGGTACATATCCTGTGGTAAGACTGATAGTGCGCAGTAGTGCTATTTGGTGTCCCATTCTTCTTACAGTACTTGTTGGACACAACCCAGGACACCATCTGGTACCATTGATGCTGTGTGGTGTGCTTTGTAGATGCTGGCTGTTACCTCAGCATCTGCAATATCAGGGGGCCAGCACTCTGCTGGGATAGATATTTGGCAGTAAGGTGCTGGTGGGGAGTTTGCAAAGAATCTGTTAGGTTGGATGTTGGCAATGTGTGTGGGTTTGGTGTATTGTTTGTGATATTTGAGTACTGCAGAGCATATCTGTGGATTATCACCATGGTTCCTACCATCAGGTAGGACAGCTGTGTGATAATCCTTTGTGTCCTGCACAATTTGTATCGTCATAGGTTCATACTAGGCTATCTGCCCTGGCCATGTTTGAGCATGGACAGACTGTGTGTGAGTTTCGACACCCCTTGCAATGTGCATATTATGCCCATTTAGGGTTTACTTTACTAGATGTGACACAGGGATGGCCCCCAGTTTACACCTACTATCTCCCATGCACTTCACCAGATTTCTCTTGTTGAGTATGAGTGTGGAGCTCAGCCTATCATGGACTGAGATTCTGTTCCAGAGTGTAGGGAGCCTCTGGGTTATGGATCTGTCCCTCCAGCACATCCTATTTATCTATGTTTGGAGGTTCAGATATCTCACTGTGGTGTCTCTGCTGGATTTGGGGTTTCTGCAGTGGAGCATGTCCATTCATTCTGGATTGGACATGGCCTTGTACATCAGGCATACATCGCCTCTGACTGGGCAGTATACTTGTGAATTGGGCTGTGGTTTCTTCAGCCAGGCTGCAGATGTCAAATGTTTGGACCCTTTATCCTGTTGGTGAGGTACATTTGGGGTCTTTCTAACTGCTGCAGGTGTAAGTTAGGTACATCCGAACTGGGGCATTGTTGTCACGTATGGGCCTGGTAAGGGAAGAGTATGGGGGCACAGTGACCTCTCTTGATCTACATGTGCATCCTTTCATATTAAGGTGGGCAATATAGCAGGTCTTCCTGGCCACCTTGGCAATGTGTCACATGATGGGTTACCGTCCACTTGTGTCCCTAGGTCCCTGATTACTTCTTCCGTACATAATGGATTGCCACCTATGTCATACTTTGTGTGTGCCTTGTTTGGTATTTGTTGAGACATTCATACTCTGCAGTGTCTTCAGGAAGGCTGGCTGGGGTTCCTGGGTTTGTGAGTGTGGTCTGTAGCAGGCTGCAAACAGGGACGCAGTTTGAGCCACTGTTACTTGCCCGTGGATAGTCCATGCTGCTTCTTGCTGTGGTACCAACCTGGGGGTGTGGTTATCCTTGACAATTACTGATAGCCACACTCCTATTGTAGTGTGTTGCATGCTTTGGAGCTGTAGAGCATGGTATGAGGCATAACCTGGTAGTATTAGGGTGCTCTTCCAGGCCTTGACCCAGGTTTCTGTTTACAGAACAGATATTACCATTCTCCATGCTGTAGTGGGTTTGGTCTGCATGCACCTTGCAGGTTAGACTTCTGGAGTTGGGTAGCATTACGTCCAGGTTGTTATCACTTGTGCTACCTATGGTGGTGGGTTTGTGTTTCCAGCCTTACCTATTCAAGGCACAGTGGGAGTGACAACAGCCTTTGCCAGTATCCACACAGCCAGGTGTGCTGGGTGCGTGCCATCCCTAGCAGGTGGGGCATCATGTCTTGCTCAGCATGTCATCCCAGGCTGTCAGCCATTTGTTACCCCTTGCTAACAGCAATACTTCAGCCAATTATTGTACTTGATCTTGTTGTCTTCATAGTGTGGCATCATGCTTGGTGAGGGTGAGATGTTAGGCAGGGTCTTCATGTTTGCATATACTAGATGGTGTTACATTGCTTAACACATGGCAATCATGCCTCAGGTGGTGCTGCAGGGCTGCCTCTGTCGGATGCACATACTACACTCCTGTACATGTTTGAGAGCAGGTTGTGTCATGTTAGGCGTCCCTGTTACTATATGAGTGAGTCAGAGAGGGGTATCATTCCCAGGGTTCCTACTGAGCCAGTGTATGTGCTATGCGTTGCCTCTTTGCCAAGGCCAGGGCATACTGGGCACGCCTCCTTCTGCCTACTGGGGCAGGCTCAGGTTGTTCCTCCTCCGAGTCACGCTCTGCCTGTGATGGCCTTGGCAATGGTGGGGGGCTGTTTGTCCCGGCCCTATGCTGGTCCTGCTGCAGCTGTTTTCACAGAATCATATTATGTAGCATAGCACATACCATGACAATTTGGGTACATGTAGTTGGTGAGTACTGCAAGGCTCCACCAGATGTGTCCAGGCACCGGAAACATGACTTGAGCAGCCCAAACACACGCTCTGTTACATTTTGTGTTTGTGCGTGTGCCTCATTATGGCGTTCTTGTTCAGGTGTGTGTGCGTTTCCAATGGGTGTCATCAGCCACGGCTCCAGTGCATATCCAGCATCCCCCACTAGGTGACCATGTGGGATGTCCCCATTGGCAAATGTCTGGTCCAGCTGCGTCAAATGCCAGATATGGGAATCATGGTAGCTCCCAGGGCAGCCAGCACACACATTCATTATTATGCCCTGGGCATCACACACGACCTGGCAGTTGATGGAGGGGAAGCCCTTGCGGTTAATGTAGGCCCTATCCCGCTCACCGGCTGGTGCTTTGATGAGTATGTGCGTGCAGTCTATTGCACCCACTACCTCAGGGTATTCCGCTATTTGATGGAAGAGACGCATATTGCTGGCCAATACCTCACGGGAATTGGGGAAATATACATGCTCACCGACATGTGCTGACATGGCATCCAGGAACTGGTGCAGTACCCTGGAGGCTGATGCCTGTGATATGCCCATCATATCACCAGTTGGTCTCTGGAAGGTACCTGTTGCTAGTATTCTTAGGCCAACACATACCTTGGTTTCCACTGGGATGGGTTCCCCTCTGTTGGTTCTGTGTGTGAGGCATGGCCTGCACAGCTCAACAATTTGCTGCAGGAGGTCTCTGTCCACTCTATAGCGCTCCACTATCTCCAGCTCATGTAACCCCTGGTAGGTGACCCACTCTTCTCCGTTTCCTCACTGTGGGTTGTCTGGCAGCATTTGCATTGTCACCACCCTCAGCAAGTCTCCTATGTCTCCTTATAACAGCTATGGCAGCCCCTAGCATGTTTGGTCTGAGTGTAGCTTTTTCAGTTTTCACTTCTACTTCTCCTGTCTTGCAGTGTCTCTTGAGAGAAACATACTGCAATGCTGTTTGCAGTGTTTTAAGTGCTGGGCTGGGCTAGTATTCTGCCTGTGTAATTGCCTGCTTCTAATTGTTTTCACCTGCTAGCTCTACCAGTATTCCCTGCTAGCTTCCTACTATTTCTTCTGCTTCCTTTTTCCTCTCTGTTTCCTCAGGGGGGAGCAGCGCGCATACCAGCGGAAACACATTCACTGTGGCTACCATGCGCGCACGCATGCTTACACAGACTAGAATCTTCTTATTCGGGTTAAAATGCACGCACACCAGCGCAAACAGGTTTATATATCTTTACACAGACTCCTACATGCTTACTCTGCCTTACACGCGCGCACTCTGTCTTACTCGTGCCTCCCTGCATGCACACTCACGCATGCACGCACAGCAAGAAACTTTGGTGTTGGCCACAGTGTACACCTTCCATTTCTTGACTTTCCCATGCTTATCTGTTGACACTCCTCTTTCTATGCTGTGTGATTGACATCTTTCACATACCACTTTGCTCCAATGAGCTTGATTTCTTCCTGACATTCCCCCCTGTGGTGTCACCTATCTCCTACTCTGTTACTCCCCTTTATCTAACTCTTACACTACACGGAATGTGCTCATTTGCTATGTGACAGTGTGATTCACTATCCTACCACTCATTTACATAGGATTGCCTACTAATGCTTAGTTACGTGTCTTACACTCAGCTTCCCCCCTTAGCAACCACTAAACGGTGGCCATGTTGTTTTCGGTCTGCTAGTCCCTGCATTGCAAATCCATGCATTGCATAAAACCCACATTTGTGGGTTTCAAACCTTTATTTTTATGTCTTATTTAGCACAGCCCGTTTGCGCGGGACTGTGCTGCGTTTAAACCTCGCCGATCGCCGGAAAAAAAATTATTTTATTTCATGTTTGCATCGGGTTACCGTGCCAATGGCCACATATTTGGCCATTGACATGCTGCCTGCTACATATGCACACTTTATTTGGAGCTGTCATGGCTCCATTGTGTTATTTGCAGTAACGTACTCAGTTGTCAACTGAGTACATTTCTGCACCTAACACGTCTCTTACACGGGCTGGTTTCAGCTTCATGTTTTGCTAATCTACCTCATTTGCATGCCTTTCGGCTGCAAGTGAAGTCATTAGCATATCCACGCCCTGCCCGTGTAAGAGACGTTTTAGCTGGTCTCTTACACGGGATTTCGGGCTGTTCCTGGATCGCGATGGCTGCATGGAGTCTTACACGACTCTTAGACTCCGTGCAAGCCATCGTGAATCCTGCCCACAGTGAAAGTTTTGAAATATGAAGAGAACAAATCTAAGGTGACTTCCCTGCTTAGTATAGCAGAAGCACGTCAGTGTCAGGCAGGAATGGAAACCAAACCAGAAGTATAAAAAAATTAGGCAGCAACTGAATGTGCCAAAAAACAAAAAAATGTAACGAGAAGGATCAGATGAGAACACAAGAAATGTGGAAAAGGCATAAACGTAGTTGCAAGTACAGAAAACTTCTGGAACAACCTCATGTTAATCAGATCTGACTCAGGAGTGGTTAAGAAGGTGAATTTAAAGCAAAAGATGAAAAGTCAATATCAACAACCCAGAATAGTGTACTACACACACTTTGGTTTACAAACTCCATTGAGCATATGGGAGAAACAGACAAATGCAGGTTCTGTAACACAGAACTGGAAACAGCTGCCCATCTTGTTGCTGGGTGTGATACATTAATGACAGAGGGCCTGTATACGGAAAGGCATAGTAATGTGGCAAGACTGTTGCACTGGGATTGTGCAAACATTACAATACTGAGATAGCTAAGAAGCACTGGAGACACTAACCACAAAGCATTATAGAGAATGGTGAAGCTTATATAACATGGGATCATCCATTACCAACATTTCAAAAAAAAAAAAAAAATAGATGCGAGAAAACCAGATATGACAAAAGTCGTATTTTTCACTGAAATTGCTACACCCAGGGATTACAGTTTCTTACATACAAAAAGACACAGAGTCATAAAATACCAGAATTTGCAGGCAGAAATGGGGGCAATGTGAAAAAAGGATACCCAGACAGCTCCAATAGTAGTAGGAGGAATGGGTCTCATAAAAAAGAATTTGCAGTCTTATTTAGATCTGCTACCAATACATGCAACTCTGTATGAATTGCAGAAGGATTCAATTCTGGGCACACTGAGAGTACTGCAAAGAGCAGTTTGGGGTAACATCAAAAATTGAAAGAATACTAATTTCACGAACTTTAATCATACCTTGATGTAGAAATAGAGTCCATTCCCATCATGGTATTAGAAACACAAAAAAACTTGGAGAAATTAAAAAAAGAGAAACTGGTCAAACAAGATGATGTACTTGACCATCTGCACATTCAAGTAGCAAAATTCCATACCACCTCCTTGCAAGCTATAGATCCACCTTTGTGACCCGGGAAACCCATAACACAGATTTAAACTTACTGGGAACACTCACCATCCGACAATACTATATTTGTGGGCAACTTTACCCTAGTATTAACTGGGAGTAATATACAACACCAAACATGTTGGTACAGAGATTCCTGGATTTTATAAACACAAACTCCCTGGACTGGATTGTCAGTACATCAACAAGGGGTTTAACCATACTGGATCTGATCCTCACTAATATGGGATAGTGCTGCACATCCCCTAGTGTAATGTCTTCTCTGGTAATGTAAACCTATAAAATGGTCTCCACTGAGATAGAAATAAATCCTGGAACCCCAGCTATACCTGGAATGTTCAGGAACTACTAAGGCTAACTTCTTACTATTATGTGACAACTTGGCAAAATTTTGTAGCCCCCATACTGCTGCCTACAGGGAACTGTTCATAGAAGTCCTGTATAGCATAACAGTTACATAAAGGCAGCTTTACTCACCAGAAATAAGTACAGAACTTACTCAAAAAACAAGCCACCCTGGTGGAATCACATCATTAGTTGGCTGTATAACAAAAGGAAGAATATCATAACAAAAACTAGGAGGTGTAGCACCCAGCAGGATAAAAGCACTCTCATCAAACTAAATAAACAACTCAGAGGACAAATAAGGTTTACCAAATCCAAATTTGAGGTAAATTTGGCCTCCCAGGTCAAGGACAAGCACAAAGCATTATTTAGCTATGTACGCAACCGTAAAGCCAATACGAAGTTGTCTGCAGAGCTCATTGTTTGGAGCCACCTATACTGAGCCAGAAGATATAGCAATACAATTGACAGAAAAAAATCAGCTCTAACTTTACCCCCTGTCCCCTTAACCTCCCCTCAGGAAATGCCATCAAATATATCCTCCCCTATTATCACTAAGGAACAGGTTCTCAGTTGCTCTTTCTAAGGCCAAGAACACTGCAGCAATGAGTCCAGACAATATCCCAGGATCCCTCCTAAATAGCATTAAACATGGCCTATCATGTCCTTTGAAATTGCTATTTAACTATAGCCTCCAAACAGGCATTGTGCCTCATAAATGGAGAACAATGACAGTCATAACTCGGCACAAAGTTGGGCCATCTATAAACCCTGGAAAATGCAGATCCATAAGTCTCACTATTCTTATATGCATATCTATGGAAATAATTATCATGGAAATGATCGATAACATAGGAAATCTCCAGACACTGGACCTAAGCATCTTTGGTTTTGTCAAGGGCAGGTCATGCCTGCCCAACTTGGTAGACTTCTATTAGAAGGTTACCAAAGCAATAGATGCGGGCAAAACTGTTCACGCTGTCTACCTTGACGTGGCCAATGCATTTGACATACCCTACTCAAGCATTGTTGACAAACTCAAAAGATTAGATATAAACCCTTATGTCACCTGGTGGATTGCTGGCTCACACACAGGACCCTGGAAGTTAGAACTGGGGAGTCCACCTCTGAAAAGTGGCTAATTATAAGTGGTCCCTCTGTGATTACTCCAGGGAATGCTCCTTTTTATGGCATTTAGTTCTCTGAAGTCAAGGCCAATGTCAAGGGCTGACCAAATTTGCAGATGATTGCTAATTGAGAGCAGTTGTAGAATCCCTCACTGACACTAATGTTCTCCAGGAAGGGTTGACACAGACAAATAACTTAAGGCAGAGTTATTGAGTAAAACTAAATGCCAAGAAATGCATAGTAGTAGTAGTAGCCTTTGGAATGTCATCCACCCCTGGTAACTATCATATTAACAACACACCCCTAAGAGCTGACTAAGTAGTCAGGGACCTGGGGACATGGAGAAAGCAATCTAACCTTTGACACCACATGTCTACAGTAGTATGGAAATCATTCTATGTTGTGCAACTTATAAACTAAGGGGTGGCATCTAGGTCCAAGGAGATAATTGTTCTACTGTATTCTGCATTCATCAGACCTTTCATTGAGTACAATGCCCTCTTTGGTATGTACCTAACCAGGTACATCCAATAAGTGGAACATTCACAGAGGCTCCTCATTAAAAGAATATTGGAAATAAGTAACATATCCTATGCAGAACACTTCAAAGACCTTTCCCTGTATTCTGTTTCCTACAGTCTATTGAGGGGAGATCAATGCTTGGCATATAAGACATTGTTGGACTCCACCCTGATGGACATCCTGCATATCTGCAAAACAAACAGCACCAGAATTACCCATTCTAAGGACTTAAACCTTGCCTGTGATATAAATAGGAAATACTGGAGAGACAGGTATGTATCCCAGGGACTTCCATTTCTCTGGAACAGGCTCTCCATCCATGTGACGCAGAGTTGCTCCCTAACCCAATTCAAGTGTAGCCTGGACAACTGGATGGGGAACAGGAAATTCATTCCTGGTTTGGCACCTATGACTGTAATGGACACAGCCTTTAAATGGTTCATCTCCCAGGCCCCTGCTTGTAAATATTTAATCTCCCAAGCACCTGCTTGCACTTATCAAGGGTATCAGAACTTGTCAGAGATTTGGTATACATGGATATGCTTAAAAAGGCCCTAGTGGCTGTTGGCCTAGTGCACACATATGAACCTATGAATCTTATTGCTTCAGGTCATAACCCAACTCCCTTTTGAACCAGCAGCATAAGAAGTACTGAAATGTCTGTCTTGAAAAACTATTTTCTTAGTGGCCATCAGCTAGAAGAAGTATGGAGTTACAAACTTTATCTTGCAAACTTCCTTACTTGATTTTTAATAAGGATACAGCATCCCTTCTGACTAATCCAAATATTCTCTCAAAAGTGGCCTTGAAAGCTGCTGTTAATGAAACTATTAACCTACCAGTTTTTTTCCCAAACTTTTCTTCTATACAGGAATATAAGTTGCATTTGATGGATGTTCACCATCAGTTAAGATTATATCTGCATCGTACTGAAGACAGATTAAGTTTTTCTTTCCCTCAGAAACCAAATTAGGACAAGGTATTTCTAAAGTCACATTGTCCAGGTGGCTCTCTGATTGTATTACCTTTGTTTATAAAGAAGGAATTTTATCTACCACAAAAACCTAGGCCCCATTCAACCAGAGTGGAGCAGCCTCCACTGCTTACTTTGCTGGAGTATCAGTAGATGAGATTTGGGCGGCAGCTACTTGGTCTACTGTTCACACCTTTGTTTGCCACTATAAACTGGACATGCAATCCAGATCACGTGGTCCATGTGGCTCCACCATTCTTCAGAATATCCTGCCATGAAACCACCTTGGATTGTTAGTAGCTGGGGGACCTATCCCATCTGTTGATTCAAATGGAAAAAAACACTAGATATGAAAGCTATGTCCTTTTCACAATGCTAGGTCCTTGTTGTCGTCTTCCATCTGGCTCAGTCTTCCCTCTCTCTCTGCCCCTTTACCTAAATTATTATCTAGTGTCTCGCCTGATTGAATGGGACCTGTCCAGGGCCTTATTATATATTCAGCCCTGAGCTGAATTTTCACCCTTCTCATTATTTGTATGCTGTCCTAATTTTTTGTGTCTGAAGCATGTGATCCACATTTTCTTTGACCTGTAATTGCAGTTCTAGGCTACATGAAACCTTGTGGACAATCCAATCAGTACAGAACTGTTCCTAGAGACTGGAATGCATAGTACACATGCACGTGTTCAAACTGGAAGAAACACACTAGAAGTTCACAAAAGAAACACAAGCAAGAGACACAGATTTGGATAGGCCTTCAAATATAGATGTAGCAGTTATCTAACTATTACACATAGTGGAAGTAGTCAGGATGTTAGCATGGGAAATGGTACTAATACTTGTCACATTCAGAAACAAGAAATAAATAAAACAAATACTTATCCAATATAATAGATGTAGTTTTCACCATATGTTTACTCATTTCAGAATGTTCCAAACGCTGCAGATTTGTACATCTTTAGAATGGGTAAAGTATGGACATGTGCAGTTACAAGAAAATATGACTTTCCTGATGGAAACAGGCTGCCTCTCTCTCACTTTTAATTTCTCCAAATCTTTTGAGTTTCTAATACCATGATGGGAGTGGACCCCATTCCTAAGTCAAAGTATGATTAAAGTTCATGAAATTAGCATTGTTTCAATCTTTGATGTCAGCCAGAAGTGCTCTTTGCAGCACCCACACTGTGCCCAGTGATGACTCCTCCTGCAATTCGTATGGAGTTACATATATTGGTAATATATCTAAACATGACTGTAGATTTTTTTTATAAGATCCGCTACTCCTACTTGTTTGTGTCTTTCGGCTTTTCCCAGTTAGGGGTCGCCACAGCGGAACTCCGGTCCGCTAATGATTGGCAGTTGATTTTTACGTACCAGCTTGCCAGGCCTGATGCACAACCTTCAACGAAGGTACGCCCATTCACACATGTCTCCATGCAGAAGACGCTCTAGCTGAGAATCGAACCAGACAGCATCTTACTATGAGGCAACAACGCTACCGCAGCACCACCACTGCGGGTCAAGATCCGCTGCTCCTACTACTATTGGAAATGTCTGGGCATCTTTCTTCCACATTGCTCTTGTTTCTGCCTCCAAATCCTGATATTTTATGACTTTGTGTCTTTCTGTATACAATAAACTGTAGTCACTGGGTGTAGTGATTTCAATGATCAATGCTACTTTTGTCTTCTTTTCATGTTGGACTACATCTGGTTTTCCCGCATCTATCTTTTTTTTTAAAAAAAACAGCTTTAATGAAAACATTAATATAACGAACAGATATTTTGAAATAAGATTGAATAAGTTGAATTTTTAAAGTACAATATTTAAAAAAGAAACTATTAATACAATAACTATAATAGCACAAAAAATGTATACAGTGATGCTCACAATATATCAAATAAGATCAATAAAGTTAATTTTGACAGAAAAAGAAATAAAGAATAAAATATAAAAAAGAAAGGTTACTGCATTAATCATTTATCCAGTTCTTTAATAATTCATGTAAATTTTCCCATTTGTAATATAGTTTTGTATTCCTTGTAGATTTATATTTGATAGCTAACATTTCTAACTTCGATATTTCCAAGAGAAGACCTTTAAACTCTTTAAATGAGGAAACTGATGAAGAATTCCAATTTCTTATAATTGTTTTCCTGGCAAAGGACAGTATAAACCAGAGCAAATAATAATTGTTTTTATTTATACAGTCTGGAACAGGTATATTGGATAATACAACTGATTTTGTAAGCATAAAATTATCTGTAATAAGTGCCTGTAAAAAAGTGTTAACTTCTTCCCAAAATTTCTTTAGTAGTACACAGTCATAAAATATATGATTCCAATCAATGTTTGTTACTGAGTTACATCTCCAGCAAATAATATCTTGTTTAGTTATCGTACTCATTTTCTGAGGTGTGATGAAAGATTTATGTAAAAATCTCCATGTGAAGATTCTCCATTTAATGGAGGAAGTGGTTTGGCTGGCTGACTGAAGGAAATTAACTTTGTCTTTTTCTGAAGGAGTAAAACTACTGGGTACAGAAAATGTATTCCAATAGTTATCTGAATATACATCCAGATCTTGTTTAATTGCTCTATAAATATATGATATACTATTTTTAACTGGCAAAGTATTATAAGTATATAAAATCAAGTATTGAATAAGTTTGGGTATTGAATTCTTAGCACTTGAGGGGATTAAAATTAGTTTATCTAGAATATATTTTCTACACTCTTGCAAATCTGACCAAAGTAAAGTGTTAGTGTTAAAGTTATATTCATCTATGAGTATATTAATAGATTTTGCCTCATTTTTATTTAGCATTTGATGCCAAAACATTCATTGTTTTGTTTAAATAGCAGCATTTTTACATCCTTTGTGTATAGACAATGGGAAAGACGAGAAACAACAAATCATCAAAGATTCTAAACCTAAATATATAGTTTTTAAATGTCTTTAGAATTAAAGTTATATAAGTAGATTTAAACATTTGAGTGGAATAATTGGAAAAGTATTCTCTCAAATTCCAAATAAATGAATTGTTTATTAATTGTGATAGATAATTATTATCTTTACTTTTGGTATTATGGGAGAAATTTAACATAATTTCTTTCCACTTTGCAAAATACTCTCCATCTATAAGATAAACAATTGTTTTAATAACTGATGAAATTGAATAAAGTTCTAGATTTGGTAAAGATATAACTCAACTTTCCCAACTATACATATGATAGAACAATGCAATTCTAGCCTTTATTGGATGCCACAAAAAATTTTAATCAGTGTGTTGATTTTTTAATATAAGAGCCTGTAGGAGGAATAGAGATAGATTGTATTATGTATAAGATCTTTGGAAGCAAGATCATCTTTATAATGGAAAGTTTTTCATCCATTGTAAATATAATCTTGTTCCATTTACTTAGAGTCTGTATGGTGTTATACTTTTACTATAATTTAGGTGTAACATGTCTTTAATATTAGTTGCTATAATTATACCTAAATGTGTTATTTGCTGAGATTGAGGTATATATTCTTTATATTGATCTTGTATATTATAACTTTGGGAACCAATTAGAACAATTTGTGTTTTAGAGTTATTAAAGTTAAGACCAGAATGTTTTTGAAATATATCCATATTTTTAAACAATTCTTTTAAGGTGGGGTTAGTACCACCAAGAGGGATTAATACATCATCAGCAAACATTGGATTTTTGACGTTTCATTAAAATTTAATTTAGAACCGTGTATGTTATTATTATTATCTCTTATTAAGTTAGCCCAAGGTTCCATAATTAATGTGAATAAAAGTGGAGATAAAGGGCAACTTTGTCTGGTACCTTTTACATTGGGTATGCCCTGGGATATATTTGTACCTGTTTTATGTAGGCTTGACTTTCATTATATAGTTGAGTTATAAAATTAATAAAGCTATTAGAAAAGTTTAAGTCCTTTAGTAAGATAAAGAGTCCCAATTAACTGAGTCGAAGGCACAGTTAATATCTAAACTAACAAGAGTCAAATTATTCTTTAAGGATTTTACTGATTCAATTAAAGTTATTGTTCTTTTGATATTATCATAAGTAGCTCTATTAATTATAAAACCTGTTTGATCCATGTCTACCAGGGATGGTAAAAAATATTTAGGTCTATCAGTATAAATAGACATGAACATTTTATAGTCTGTGTTTAATAATGAAATGGCCCTATATGAAGCACATTTTACAGGGTTTTTATCAGACTTTAATATGGGAGAAATAAATGTGTACTTCCAAGAGGGGGGTATAATGTTATTATTTTGGGCTAGATTGAATATTGTGTGTAGCAGAGTTAACACTTTGGCAGGCAAAACCTTGTAAATTTCAGAAATGATACCATTGTTACCAGGAGGCTTATTTTGCTTAAGTTTAGTAATTTGATCTTTTACTTCTTTGAAATATATTTGTTTATCCATTAATTTTATTTGTTTTTCTGATAGTCTGGTCTTTATAGCATTATTTATAAAAGATTGGATATATTTTGTGCTATTAGTCATATCATTGGGCTGGTTTAATTAAAAAAAATTCTAAATTCATTTAATATATTTGGTAGATCAGATACCATTTTTTTGTTGGAGAATAGATTTCTTTAACATGGTTAAGTTTATTTAATCTTTTCGTCTTGTTAACTGGTATATTCATAGATCTAGGATTTATAGAAAAAGTTAGCTTATATTTTTCAAAATTTATCATGACTTTATGGTTTAAAATTTCCATATATTTATTGTTTAGAGTATTTATTTAATTTATTCTATCTTTCTTATCTGGGTTTTTTGAAGCATCAAGTCTTAAAGCATCTAACTTTGCTTGTATATCTTGAAGATCTTTATCCCATGAAATTCTTTTCATTTTATACCAATCAATAATTTTGCAATATAGGTAAGCTTTTAGAGCATCCCAGATGTATATTTCAGAAGTTCCCTGCATACTATTAAGTTCAATAAAATGTACTTCTGTAGTAAAGAAATAAATGAAATCTTTCAGTTTGATTATGTAAGTTGGTTATTGTTGTTGTTTGTCTTTTGGCCTTTCCCGGTTAGGGGTCGCCACAGTGGAACTCCGGTCCGCTAATGATTGGCAGTAGATTTTCACAAACGCCGAGGTGCCTGCTCGATGTTCAACCTTCAATGAAGGCACACCCATTTACGCATGTCTTTTGAATGCCCAAGCTGGTATTCTTTTAATTTGAACATTAACTGTGGAGTTTAGTATAAAATCAAATGTTATAGAATTGTGGTCCAAAAGTGGACATGAAATCACTTTTGCATTGAATAAGAAATCAGTTATTGGAAATTAATACCCTATCTGTTCTTGAATATGAATTATGTCTATGTGAGTAAAATGTATAGAACAGTGACTTAACATCTGTAAAGTTAATATCTTTCATCATGTATGAATCTGAAAATTCATTCAATAATTTAGCTATAGCTGGAGTTTTCCTTTTACCATTGGTACTAGAGTCTTTTATGTCAGAAATACAATTAAAATCCCCAGCAAGAATAAGACTACCTTTAGAAAACTGATATATGATCTATATGTTGTTTCACTGTTGTAGGTCCAATGCCAGGAATCCAATACATATTTATTAGAGTCAACATTTTCTTGTTAAATTCTATAACAACCAAAGATGACATCCCTTTATCTTTGTAAGTGTCAATTATTTTAGGCATAGGTGTTGTATTTCTCAATAGTATGGCCACTCCTCTATTTGTGTATGTTCTGAGCTAACCAAAAGTTTGTAAGATTTGGATTTCAATTTTGTGATATCTTCAGTTAGTAGATGAGATTCTTGGAGAAATATTGAGAACTATGTAATTTAAGATATTTATTCAAATAAATATCTAATGAATTAATCAAAACATATCAGATCACAGAAAGGGACAAAATAAGAACTGTTCATGTGTCTATTACCACAAATAGCACCACATTCCAGCAGCAGAGCAAAAAAAAAAAAAAGTGAGAAACATAATCATTATTGCAGAAATTATGGCAACAATATCAAATAAGAGTCCCTCTTCACAGAGAGGCAGGCAAATAAAACTGCAAAGAATTAAAAACAAAAAAAATAATTTCTGTTGTAACAAAGACCCTCATTTTCTCATCTATAAGACTCCATATATATCATAGTTCCCAAAATACCACAACATTCAGTCCCCAAGCATACAGAGTATTTATTATAGCAGACAACAACTTAATATTAAAAATAATAAATAAATTAATAAATAAATAGCTTTTACTTGCTATAATAATTAAATTACTTTAAATAAAATAAACTAGACTTAATAATAACAAGCTATAAAATACCATTAAAACAGCTATGTACCATAAGAAGAAATTTAAACAACAAAGACTCACCTGTTGAACAATTTCCACTCCCCTGACTTCTGGGTTGGTTGTAAGACTTGGGCAAATGAAAGCCATTGTAAAATAGCTTAACAAATCATTTATTCTTAAGCTTCTTTTTATGTTCAGAAATCTTCCAAGAACTGTTAACAGCATTTCTTTTGAGGCTGGCATTTGTCCATTCCATATCTTCTATTTTATCAAGCAGTTTTCTTCTTTTGACAAAGGTAATGGCAGAGACTATGTCATCAAATATTTTTGGACCATCTTGAAGAAATATTTTTAATCTAGCAGGAAACAATAAGTACATCTTTATTTGGGCTCTCTTTAGTTATTTTAGCATTGGCAAAAAAAGCTTTATTTTGGCAGTTACAGAAGATGAGTAATCATTATCAAAGCATATGACATTTTCTTTATATTTTATAGGAGATTTAGCCCATGCAGTCTTTAACACTATCTCCTTGTCATGAGATGATAAAAATTTCACTATAACAGATTTAGTAGAATTGGATTTGCCTTTTTTTGCAGTAGCCAGGAACCTGTGTGCTCTTTCTGTCCCATATGAGAGAGCTTCAAGAAGCTGTAATACATCAGGGAGCCAAGATGTTAAGAATTTTTCCATATTAGCTTCTTCAACATTATCAGGCAAACCAAAAAGTCTAATATTATTTTTTCTTGATCTATTCTCTAGATCATCAATTTTTATTTGCAAAAGGGTATTTTGTTTTAAGAGAAAGTCTATATTATGTTCATCTTCTTGAATTCTAGTGTCCATATAATTTAGTGAAGTCACTATACCAGTAGTCTGTCTCTTTTGTTGCTTAAGGTCTTCATGTAAAATTTCCATTTGTTGGGAACATTTTTCTTTGAAGTTATCCAGTTTTACATCCATTTCATCGATTTTTGCTGTCAGTTCTTGTATATTAGATAATAGTGATTGAAGTTCCTTCTTAATAGTTGTTTCTTGAAGTGTAGATTTGGAGTAGCTCATTCTGTAGTATGAAGTCCAAATATTTTCTCTAGTACTTTTTGACAGGAAAAAATAAACAAATTGCCAATTTTTTTATATATTATCCTAAAGAAAGAGTACTAGAATCCAAATATGTAAAAAAGAAAAAAAAACAATAGCAAAAATCAGGAAAGCAGCAACAGTAACACGAATTACAGCTCCAGATTTCATATGATACAAAATCCAAGTCTCATACGATACAAACAAATAATCTTTTATTGATAGGTAAGCACTTTCACCACTGACTGTGGCTTCCTCAGATCATACACATACGTAAAACTAATAAAAACAGTCTTTAAATACATTCATTGTTCCATTAGCACTCATTAAATTCAAATTCTCATTCAACAAATGCATACAATGCATTCGCTTACACAGCTTTTGTGGGCGGGATCATCAATTCATCCTTTCAGTAATTAAAAGAACATTTACTTAAAATAGTAAACATTGTATAACTTTCAGTTAATACAAACATTGAGTCATCTGAAAATCACTTCATACATATGATTGTACTACATATTTTTGTATATGAACATAGTTCAGAGCAATATACAATCCCCCATGTACTAAAGTTTTCACCAACTCATCACAAATAAAAATAAACATAACAATAAAACATCCTAATAAAATACTATATCATTTGTAGCTCCATCCTAATTTGAGCGCTTCCTTTCTAGCAGTAATATAAGACTCATCATTGCATCCACATAAGCTTATTTAAATAAATTAACTTATGATTTAATTAATTTATGTTCCCCATTTACTAAGCTCTTAGGAAAACTAAAGCCTAATGCTCGCCTTCAATCTACCATATGTTGTATTACGATAGTATTACATGAAGGTATAATCATTTTACAGCGAGAGCTACGCTTACTTTAAAACATCACCATATGTATCCTTTAGATGTTAGTCAACCTGATTATCCATTAGGCAAACCATGGAGAAGTTTGCAAACATATCATTACCAGCAATATCCCTGTTTATTTTAGGAGAATTACTCTCTCTCTTGCCACTGTGCATCTATGCACAAACTGCATGACGTCAACATGCCAGACCTACACTCTGCACCATCACCATATCCATAACCCCCCCCCCAATCCAAGTAGACCAATCATCAAAATGAACAAATACATCACACTCGCGGTATATGCTCACTCATACATCCTACCATAACGTCTGAATTACTGATATTACATTATCTCACACACCAAAAATCTCTAAAAAGCAAACAAACTCAGAAAATCATAACTAAACTATTCCCACAAACTCCACTCTAGCTCTCTCTCTCTCTCTCTCTCTCTCTATATATATATATATATATATATATATATATCCTACATAACTTTAAGGATATCATATAGCTCAAAAAAGCTTGTCAATATTGAATTGTAGAACTAAACAGTTCAAATAAACTGCATAATCTATGCATAGTTCATGGCACTCATAACACCCATATTATAAAAGTAACTTACATTTATAAAACCTAAACTAACCATTATGTTCAAATTCCAAAAAAAGAAAATACATAAAGCAGCATCAAATTTATGGCAGGAAGTATATGACCAATCAAATAGACATATACATAAATACATATATTACATTTGAAATCGGGAAGAGAAAATATATATAATAGTATCACTTTCATGACTAGCACTATATAAGCTCTCACATAGACATATACATAAATATATGTATATATTATCAAATGATAGAAAATTAGTATCAGTTTCATGACTGGTACTATATAAGCTCTCACATAAACATATACATATATATATTATCAAAACATTAGAAGCAATATATCTATCCTTGCTTATATGTTCATGTAGATACTCATTAAATCAGGGCTTCAGAGTAAATCTAACTAGGTTTACCGAGGTCAAAATGCAAAGACCTTAAATATAAAAGTATGAGCAGTTACATAAGCATATGCATATGTCATTATATACTGATGGAATATTAAAAGTCATGCTCACACTATCTAAACATTTATATTAATTCTTATGTAAACCTTGTGCTTCCAAATCACTTTTTATAGAGACTTTACCATTTAGACCAAGGCCTTTCTCTGCCCTTAACTTCAGTATCCACCTTAACTCACTTTTTTTCTGTTAAATGTTTAATATTTCCCATCCTTTGTCCAATTCTTACTTCCTGTAGTGCCATAAACTTAAAATCATGATATTGACCAATTCTTTCTATAGATTTAGACACTGAGTCCCTATTTCTAATACTATTGATATGTTCTCTCATCCGCTCTCTAAACGTCCTTGTGTGGAGTTTGTGGGAATAGTTTAGTCATGATTTTCTGAGTTTGTTTGCTTTTTAGAGATTTTTGGTGTGTGAGTGTGAGATAATGTAATATCAGTAATTCAGACGTTATGATGGGACATATGAGTGAGCATATAATGTGAGTGTGATGTATTTGATCATTTTGATGATTGGCCTACTTAGATGGGGGGTTTATGAATATGGTGATGGTGCAGAGTGTAGGTCTAGCGTGTTGACGTCATGCGGTTTGCGCATAGACGCACAGTGGCAAGAGACAGTAATTCTCCTAAAATAAGCAGGGGTATCGCTGGTAATGATATGTTTGCAAACTTCTCCATGGTTTGCCTAATGGATAATCAGGTTGGCTATGTTTATTAATTTTATGTTTATTTTTATTTGTGATGAGTTGGTGAAAACTTTAGTACATGGGGAATTGTATATCGCTCTGAACTATGTTCATATATGAAAATATGTAGTATGATCATATGTATGAAACGATTTTCAGATGGCTCAATGTTTGTATTAACTAAAAGTTATACAATGTTTACTATTTTAAGTAAATGTTCTTTTAATTATGGAAAAGATGAACTGATGATCCCGCCCACAAAAGCTGTGTAAGCAAATGCAGTGTATCCATTTGTTGAATGACAATTTGAATTTAATGAGTGCTAATGGAACAATGAGGGTATTTAAAGACTGTTTTTATTAATTTTATGTATGTGTATGGTCTGAGGAAGCCACAGTCAATGGTGAAAGTACTTACCTATCAATAAAAGATTATTTGTTTGTATCATATGAGACTTGGATTTTGTATCGTATGAGATCTGGAGCTATACTTTGTGTTACTGTTGCTGCTTTCCTGATTTTTGCTGTTATTTGTTTTTTGCAATGGTTTACGTTTACCAGCTGGTTGTTTTTTGCTATCTTGTGTAAAAAAAAACAGAATTAGGATAGATAAATTTAAAAAATCCTGTCATAAATGTTCTGTAAAGACAGAGCTGACAGAAAGTGCTGTTAATCAGTGCTCATCTTGGCCATGCCCCTGCATCTATCTTTTGAAGTGTTGGTAATGTGTGATCCCATGTGATGTAGACTTCATATCATTTTCTATCATGCTTTGTGGCTCATATTTCCAGTGTTTTTCAGCTACTTCAGTATTATAATATTTGTACAATTCCTAGTGCAAAAGTCTTGCCACATTTTTATGCCTTTCAGTATATAGTCCTTCTGCCATTAGTGTGTCACAACTAGCAATAAGGTGTGCAACTGTTTACAGTTCTGTTTTACAAAACCTATGTTTGTCTTTCTCCCACATTTTCAATTGACTTTGTAAACCAACATGAATGTAGTCCACTATCTTGGGCCACCAATATTAACCTTTCATCTTTTGGTTTGAATTCACCTCTCCTTAAACAATCCTGCATTCGATCCTGATCAACATGAGGTTGTTCCAGGAGTTTTTTTCTATACTTGCAACTATATTTATGCATTTTCCACATTTTTTGCCTTCTCATCTGATCCTTCACCTTATAGTCTTTCTTTTGTTTTATGGCACATTCAGTTGCTGAGTGATTTTCATCTACTTCTGGTTTGATTTCCGTTCCCGCTTGACGCCGACAGGAAGAGCAAATTGGTTTATATCTTGAACTTTGTACCTAGATGTCAATGCTATTTTCAGGATTAATTTAAGTCTTCTAAAATGCTCCTTACTGAGTTTTATTCACATTTGTTTATGTTTTATTGTTGATCCTTTATCAGTTCCCAAATATTTATACACTCCCTCTTACTCTACACTCCCTCTTGCTCAAGTTATTTTATATCACATTCTTGACTCAAACTGATGTTTTCTTGGTGCTGCAGTTTTCCTGCTTTAAAGGTTGCTTTTGCACATTTATCAACACCAAATGACATTCTTATATCATCTGAAAATGTTTTGACTACTTGCAGTTGTGCTTTCAGTTCCTCATCTGATGAGCTATACAGTTCTAAATCATCTACAAAGAGAATATGAGAAATCTTTACACTTTGTTGCTTTCCAGGAGTCAAATTATAGCCATGACCTAATCTGTTAATGGGTTAAGAGCAAGGCAAAAGAGCAGCAGTGACAGAGAGTCACCCTGGAATATCACCCTTTGAATTTTTATCCCTGGAATAATAACTTGTCTTTATCATGACTTAACCGCAAAGTGGTTTGCCACTGTTTCATGGTCGCTGTGATGTAGTTTATCAGTGTAGAGTGTATCTTACACATTTTTAAGCACGCTTTTATCCATGAATGTGGGATACCATCAACTGCTTTTTGTAGTCTATCCATGATATACTTAGATTCTTCCCCTTTTTACAGTTGTCCACTATTACTTTATTTAACAGCAAGTGATCCTTTGTTCCATGTGACTTTCTTTTATTACACTTTTGTACCATTGTCATAATTGAGTTTTCTTCTAAATGACTATAAACTCTGTTGACATCAGTTCCAGTGTATACTTTATATGTTGTTGAAGGCAAGTTATTGGTCTATAGTTTTTAGGGTAGCTTGCAGGTTCACTCTTAAGTAGGAGCATACATCCTGTACATTTGAACTTCATATTCAATCTTTTGGTTCTTCTATCTATTTAGCTTCTTTGTTATGTTCCACAGGATCTTCATAAATATTTCTCTAAAATGTATCTATTTCTTTTTTTTGGTGGTGATTCAATTCCTTTTACCTTGCTTCTCAGTTCTCTATAGAACTTTTTGGGTCATCAATAAATAGCTTATTTTGTACTTTTCCTTTATATTTATCTGTGTATATTCTGCATTTTTCTGCCTGTGCTGATATTTTTAGTTTATTATTTGCGATAGTGCATGCTAACTCCTGATCCATTATAATACTGTGCATTGCTTTTATCATGTCTTTCTTTCTGAGCATTTTTTTTATCTGTTTCCTCTTCTATACTCTTCTAGCAGTGACACTTCTTGTATTAATTAGTTTATAGTTTTCTCTATTCAATACTTCCATGATGGCATTCAATTTCTCCCCATCCTTTCCCTTACTGCCATAAGTTCTTCTAGTAGGACTTTATCTGTTATTAATTTTGCTGCACAGTAATGTATCCTCTTTACGTCTGTAATGTTTCATGACTCTCTATGGACAGTTGTAATTATTGTGTTCATTTGTTTTATCAAACTTCTAACTTTGGGTTTTATTGACTTTCTGCAGTCTGTTTCTTTCATTGATCTTAATATGTCTACAAATCTCTATTAAATCAAGCCACTCTTCCCTTAGATCATTTTCTTCTAAACTGAAGGCATATTTGGGTCTATATCAGCATATCAAATGCTGAAAATGCCGAATGCGATTTCATCGAACTGAAATGTTCGAAATCTCAAAAGAGCGAACTGACGGAACATCGATTTCTTTCCCAGGGAAAGAAGTCGGTGTTCCGTGCAAAAAAAAAAAATTCAATACTTTAAACACTGACAGAAGCGGGGGCTTCGCCCTCCACCCCCAATGTGGGGGGCTATGCCCCCCACTCCCCCCTACTTAAATATACCAACTCCGAGACCACACTACAGTGGAGGAAATAGCAAACTCCGATGATGGCCCACCGATTTCTTTCCCTGGGAAAGAAATCGATGCTCCGTCAGTTCACTCTTAGATTTAGAACAATTCAGTTTGATGAAATTAAATTTGGCATTTTCAGCATTCGAAATGCTGATAGGAACCCGCGTATTCTTTGTTCACCATTTCCTGTGGGCATTCTGTAGAAAGTTCCAGAGGATCTTCCTCTGCCATGTTCTCTCCAGTTTCACCCTGTGTCATCCATAGCTGTTTCATATGGGAACTCACTGGCCTATCACTCCATGACATTGACTGTGTCAGAGTTGCCACAGTTCTTTTCCTTGCTGTATAGCTCCAATTGAACGTTTGTAATGGTTTCCTGTAGGAGGCTCCAAAGTATCTTCATATATCACCTGATTAGATGCTTCCTACTCTACTTGTTTCTCCTTAATTTAGGTGTCTATTACTCTATACTGTTGTGTTATCTGTGTTAAATTTTCTACACTTAATCCTTCACTTTGCAGGTAATCCATAACCTCAGTTTCTATTTCTTTATCTTCTCTATTACTAACACTCTTTTCTACTTTTCCTCTTTGTTTTCTTATATTTTGTACTGTAAAGTTTCCATATCTGGATGTCTTTGCCAGTATTTCTCTTCAAATATATTTGGTGGTGCTCTTTTTGCATTAATTATTTTTGCTTTTTCTTTTGCATAAATATTGCACCATATTAAATCTCTTTTTCTTTCCCATGTCCATTTTGCTTCTTCAGATGTCTCCTGCTCCTCTTGTTTCTCCTTACTTTGGGGACTAGACTTTCTACATCAAATCCTTCAGTTCACAAACATTCCATAACTTCAGCTTCTATTTGTTTAACTTCTGCTTGACTAATCTTCTGTTCTACATTCCCTCTTTGTGATCGTATTTTTTATTGTGAAATTTTCCATCTCTGGATCCCTTTGCCTGTATTTCTTTTGGAATATATTTGTGGCTGCCTTTTTTGTGTTGATTAATTTGGCTTTCTCCTTTGCATAAATATTGCACCATATCAGACCTCTCTTTCTTTCCTATGTCCATATTTCTTTTTTATACCCTTCAAACATCTCTAAATTTTGTTATTTACATTTTCACACTTGCTCAGTCACTTCCATTTCCAAACGGCACAAGTTTTCTTGGTCTATATAGTGTTTTTCATGGAACTGTTGTATTAATGAACATAATTTTTTTAAGCTTCTGGCAGTTTTTCTTGTGTTAGTATTTTTCTTTCCTCTAATTTATCTCTTAATCTTTTTGCATGTCTTTTGTCAGGTAATTCTGGGCTTTTTGCATAATAGTAACATTACACAATTTCTTTCTTATCCTCAGTAGTCCAATCAGTTGTCTGTATGGCTCATTTTTGGTCTATCAGTTTTTGTGATTTTTGTGGACTGCTACTTCCTTCTACAGTGGAGGGGGGGTCCTCCCCCTGGACCTGGCCTAGCCCCATTTTAGGAATATTTCTGTGTCTTGAGGATTCTACGCTGTCATTTTTTCTTCTCCTGATACCAGTGCGCCTACCAGGATTGGGCATTTTTTTATGCTGGGACTTGTGCACCCAGCTATCTTCTTTATTTTTCAACCTACTTCTGTCCATGATATATGCTACAATACAGTCTCTATATCAGTGTCGTCTTGGTGAGATTTTGTAAAAAAAACAGGGCTCACCTCATGAAGGTACTCACCAAGACTTGAGGATTAATTCAATTCCAGCAATACTTCTCTCCTTTTGCTGATTTTATCATCTCTCCATTCAGACCCTCGCCTATTTAGTCTGCCTGATTATACAGATAGTCACTTTATAGCTGCTACAGAACTATGTACTCCGCACTTTTCTCTCCATTTAATGTTATTTTTCACCAGCTCTTAAGAGTTTCATTATTCCACAAATTGTAGATCTGTTACCTTCCTGATGAAGAAATACATTAAATTCATTTTTAGGATGACTAACACCTCAAGGCCGTTTTCCTTCTTACTCTTCCAGTCTTTCCAGTATTATGTTTTCAAAATACAATTTTGCTTTTGGATTCTTGTCAAAACATTGCACTGCATGGTTCTGAATGTAGATGTAACATTTTTGATCATCCCAATAACCTGTGTCTGCTTGCAGCCCACAGCCATTGGTTACAACCATTCCCACCTTTTATTAATTTGCAAGTATGTCTGTTGTACTACACAGATTATAGGCAACAACAGATATAAGTATCTCATACACAGTGAGTACCAGTAAGAATCCTCTGGAAAACAGAAGGTGACCAGCCTTGCAGATTGCTGTATTCCTCTAACTACCACTTTTCTCTTTGTTGCTTAGGCAGCTCGGTCCTTCCCTCCTTTTTTGGTTCCATTCTTTTTTATCAAAATGAAACACAATATAAGGCCTTGTTGAAGCCCATATATACACAGCACTATATCTGTCCTGACTCAAAATATTCAAATAAGCTGTTAAGGTAAGATAAAAACTTCTCTCTGTGTAACCATAAAGGCTGCAAGTATTTATTTCTTTACACTTTATTGACTGGTTTAGTCCCACTGTGTTACTGGCTTCTTTTCAGGGGAGACCCAAGGAGGTACTCATACTGATTAGGGGAAATTTAGCCAGAGTACCAGGGAACTTTCTCTACTGTTTTCGATAAGTGCCCTCAAATGTTATACATGCACCTGAGCTATCACCAATGCAAGCAGATATTGTTGTTGATTGATGTTGGTATAACATCTCATTTGATAGTTAGCAAATCATTTGCCTTCAGACACCCTATAATAAAACTATTTAGGAACTTCTGTTTTAGTACTCCCCTTGGCATGTCCTTGAGTCTCCTTTATATAGCGCCTGACTTGTATTCATTGCATCAAACTGATCACCAGTTTTCAATATTTAATAAGTCATCTGCAAAGGTATTGTTTTGCTACATAAGCTTGTGTCCCCACAACACACCAGTTCTCTTTTGCTCTTCTTTCAGGTTCTTCAGACTGTTGTAAGTAAAATACTATTTTTGATTGCCTAAGCATCAAATAATTGTGTAGCCAGCAGATTACTAGCTAAGATCCTCATCATCACTGCCTGTGCTATACCGGGGAGAAGAATAACACTGAAAATCTTCATGAGTTCCAAAGATTTAGCACAGCTACATGACCTGGAAGGAAAGAATACTGTTCTTCCACTTGCAAAACTGCCAGAGGTTAAGAAGTCTTAATGCGAAGCTTGTTGGGAAGGCTTTCCTCACAGCCTCTGACATGAATAACCATGGGGAGGAGGTTCACATTCTGCGAATTTTGCATTACCTTGTCTCTCTAAGATTGATTTATAAAGGTTGGGGGTTTTGGGGATAGGTCTCTAGAATAATCCGATTATTGATCAGGTGTTTTCAGAACTGAGATTCTATTTTTTGGAGCAAGCTGTTAAGCTAGCAAAAGCAAATAGATCCTAATAAAAGAAAGTCTATCAGGTCATGCCTCATTAGGTCCCACAACTTGAGATATCTGCATTAAACAGATGTTTGATGTATGCTGGGAGCTTGAACTGAAAATGCAGATGCACACCAATAGGGAGATTGGTCTAAAGCCCATGCCAAGTCAGGTTCAGCCATCTCTTCCCTACATGCAGTCTTTGGCTAACGTGCCAAACACCAATTTGTGATCCATCCCAAAGTCCTAACACTTATCCTTTGCATGCTCACCCCAATATGAGCTTACACCTATGGGTAGCATGAATCGATGTTATGGGGCCTGGGTAGGAAAATGATTTAAAAATGAGATTCTTTCTTTCTTTCTTTCTTATTGGCACCTTTGTAAGCTACATTTGAGCACCTTTTAATCTACAGGATCTGTGTTTCCCATGTTATGAAATGTGTGTAACCTTGTGATCTTCCTATGGGAATATAAAAAAAGAGATGAAAGGCAAAAGAGAAATGCACAAAACTTGTAAATGAAGGGTAAAACAACTTCTTGGTTCTCCAATGGCAGAAAACCAAGGGCAATAAAAATGTAATTGTAGTGTACTTCAAAAAGGCAGCTGGCCATATGCAAACACTTAGGTTCATAGGTTCATAGGCTGTTACTAGGCTATCAGTCCTATATACAAGCCTAGCCATGACAATTCCCTGGCTATTTCTTCCCACACTATTTACTTCCCTGGACCCCTGTCTAGCAGGGTGACTGATGTGATCCCTGGGGTGAATTTCCTTTCTTCCATCCAATCGTCAAGGTTCCTTTTGAAGAGGGCCAAAGAGGCACTCTGCTTGACATGTATGGGCAATCTATTCCAGAGTCTGGGGAGTCTCTGTGTCAGGAACCTATTCCTCCAGCATGTTTTGTTTATTGTGATGACAAGGTTTAGATCCCTGAAGCGTGTGGCTCTGAGGGATTGGGATTTCTTTAAGTGTAGCATGTCCAACAGCTCTGGGTTTGACATGGCCTTGTATGTTAAGCAGAGATCGCCTCTGAGTAGACGATATGCGACAGAGTATAGCTGGAGTTTTTTAAGGTGGTCAGCATAGGGCATCTGCTTTAGGCCTGTGATTCTTTTAGTGAGGTATTTCTGCGACCTTTCCAGCTGTTGCAGATGCCTTGTGAGGTACATACCAAATGGGGCATTATACTCTATAATGGGTCTAATGAGGGATGAGTACAGTGGGACAATTGGCCTCCTTTTTTCTGGATGAAAAGCCCTTAGTGATGAGGTGTGCCACATAGAAGGATTTCCTGACTGTTGTGGGGATGTGGTTATCGAAGGTGAGACCACTGTCCACCTGTGTCCCTAAGTCTCTTATCACACTTTCGGTGTTTATTGTACTGCCACCTATATGGTAATTCACGGGTACATGTTTTTTCCCAAAGGAGATAACTATACATTTCTTGGCATTGAGCTTGAGCTCATGGCTCTGGCACAAAGCATCTGTTTCTGTATACTTAATTAAGCAAACAGTTAAAAAACATGGGAAAGCCTACAATGTTTATTTTCTGTTGTGTTCTATACTTGGAAAAGGGCTAATGTAATTAGCATTTGTTCCTGAGAAACTGCTGCACTGCACATAGGAGTAAAATGCAGACAAAGTTTGACTACACCTGTTTTTCTGTGTGGACAAAATTGATGAGCTGAGATGTATATATTTAAACTGAAGGCAAAGTTAGCCAGTCTTGCATGGAAGATCTTGTTAACATATCTATGAAGGTTTATTGTTTAAATCATCCATTGTATATTTTAGGAACTCAGAATATGTTATATCCAGTATTTCTTTACTATTTGTATGTGCTTATATCCAGTTTTTCTTTCATTCAAAGTCAGCTAAGTTATTTGTCAAAATTATATATTTTCTTTAAACATTCACTTCTGTAAAACTGATTATTTTTATTTCCTTATGTATTATTTACCATTGCATAACAATGTTTATCATCACTGTCTTGACTTCTTTATTTTTTGAGTAAAATTTTATTTATTAACTTTTAAGATCTTGTGGATGGTATTTATTTATTTATTTATTACCTGAACGGCTATTATTACTTACCGCTGTAGACAGTTAAGCTGTGGTATCCATCTTTGAAGTAGCCATATTATTTGATCACATTACAAAAGTGATATAATTTTTGTAATTTATATTTGGCACAATCAAGCCATAGCAATATGTGAAGTGGTAAAATCGCTCCCATGCTAGGAAGAAAGCTATGAGAAAATGAATATTTCCTCAAGGCTTTCATGGGAAGTGTGCATGTGTAAAAAAACTGCTTGAAAGACAGGTACTGTGGATAAGTGTCAGTGGAAGACATTAAAGTTTGCAGAGAGAATGGTAAGATAGGGACCTGAGGTGCTAGGATAAAGACATACCTTGGTTAGTGGTTAGTGTGGATATTAGAAGCCTGTACCTAGGGTTGCAGTGCATAATGCCTTTATGTTCTTAGAACTAGGTCACATTTGGTGAATTGATTATTGAATCAGATTTGTGTGCAGTTTTATAGTTTAACTTTAACCTGTTGATTACACATTGTGTGACTCAAGACAATCCTTATGGTGATCAGCAAACCTTTTTGGGCAGTGGTGCAGAACCACAGGCCATAGCCCCTGTCCCTTAAACACCCTGGTGGTACCCTGCTTGGCACTACTGGGAGGAATTCAAACCCCTGTAGTGCCAGATGTTCTTTTATTTTTGTTGGCAAGTGGTGCCATCCACCACAGTAGTATTATCTGGCCCTTCATCTCCTTTGACCATTCAGAGGATAATAAGGTCACTGTCTTAGACATAGATAAGCATGAGTCCACCCTCACTGGCAACTCAAGCAGATGATCCCTTTTTCTAGAAAAGTTCTAAGGTTTTATGGGGAGTAACTTTGACTAGCCTTTAGCCCCTATCCTTATCTCCAGTAGTTTATAGTAGAGTTCATGGTAAAGAATCCTTAGGAGTTGCGGGTTATCCTGCTGTTATTTTATCTTACCCTTGGATCCAGCAATTTTGGATGCTGTCAAAATAGCCTAGAGGCACCCTGTCTGTACCCTGTTGGCTCTGAAAAAGTCAATGCCCTTTACAAGCTAATACCTAAATGAGTATACTAACTTATTTAGAATCTCAATGCCGATTCCTCTGTAATCTCTTCATGCCTTCATAAGTTTGCGAGACTACATTATTTTGCCACCTTTCTGAAAGATCAATAAATCTAGAACTCTGGAATGTTATGGTAAACGTATCCTCTCACCTGTTCCAGTTTCAGTCCCATCTAGTAAAGAACATGCCGGAAGAGCTTGGTTACCTCCCTAAGCCTGAGCTTTAGTAAGAATCCAAGAGACTTCATAACTTCCATTATTGGTATCATCTGTCCCTCTGCAATCTTGATTGTGCTTATGTTTTATCTAGGATTGTAGGCTCAGTTTATGCCCACATAGGGTGGCTTAGCTAAGATTGACATGCTCCACTTAAAGAAATCCCAATCCCTCAGAGCCATACACTCCAGGGATCTAAACCTTGTCATCACAATGAACAAGACATGCTGGAGGCATAGATTCCTGACCCAGAGACTCCCCATACTCTGGAACAGACTGCCCATACATATCAAGCAAAGTGCCTCTTTGGCCCTCTTCAAAAGGAACCTTGATGATTGAATGGGAGATAGAAAATTCACCCCGGGGATCATTTCAATCGCCCTGCTAGACAGGAGCCTGGAGAAGTAAATATTGTGGGAAGAAATATCCAGGGAATTGTTATGGCTAGGCTTGCATAGGCCCTAGGGCCGATAGCCTAGTACCAACCTATGAACCTATGAAAGAGGAACACAAGGGCAAGAACATGGTTACTTATTTCTTGGCAAAAATGATCTTTGGCCAGATAGCCCAGTTTCAGGCTGTTGATCTCCTGAGAAGGAAGCAGATCCTCACATCATTGAAGAGCCTGTGTAATGCCAGTCCAGTTACCTTCGTTCCTTTGTCTTCCTCTTCTACACCTGGCAGCTCCAAGAAAAAAGAGCAAACTTTCTTGTCGTCCAAGAATATCCCATATGTGTCACACAGCCTGGCATCTTCTCATGACAGCCAAGTCACTAAAGAAGAATACTGTCTTAACCACCCCCACCTAACCCCTATATGGGTCTGTCTTCTGGGTTGTGAAGAACAATTCTCAGAGTTTTCCCAGGCGTGTAGAAAAAGTAAAAGGAACAAACAAGACATGGTAATCTTCAGCTGCATTCTGGAGTTCATCAGTCTTCCTCAAAAAGAACTTTCCTGATAGATTAGTCTATTTCAGTGCCATAGCAGCTGTCCAAGTGTCAGGAGGAGGACAAGAGTTTATTCCATCCCTTCTGAAAAAGGAAAACTGTTTTTCATTCCAGTCTGGATCTCTCACCTTCAAGTAATATATCTGATGCATTCAGTTTCTGATAGGCACCTTGCAGGGAATAATGTCATTGCACCTGCTGGACACCTGGATGGTGACATTGTACATGGTGGATCCCTTTTGGTTCACCTGTGTTTGGGGTCCATACAGGAGGCTGTTTTTGCTCTGGGCAGACATCAGTTCTAGAGAAAAGTGTTGCCATTTGGGCTTTCGTCAGTTCACACAGACTTTACCGGGGTAATGGCCTCTATGAATGAAGTCTTGCAGTCTGATGTCCCCTTATCTAAGTAGATGGCATCTGTTTTGTCCCATCTTGGGTCTCTCTGAAACTTGTCCTCCTTTGAATGCACCTTTTTAGATGCAATCCCAAGAAATGGTCATAAATTGGAAGGAGTACTCTCTGCCCCAGTTCACTAGTAGGCCTTTAATGGAGCAGAGTTGAACATTCTTAAGTGGCACTCATTACTGGTGTTTGAGAGGGCCCGGATCATGCCTGTGACATTCTAGGTAAGGATGCAATACAGAAGCCATACATGTGCTCCTTGGCCTTAAACCTGTCGGAAGCCATAATCATCATGGCACCATGTGCACATGTGAGTATGTGGATGCTGCAGTAGACTGTGATGTAACAGTGGCTACAGAACAAACATGAGCTAGTGGACCCCCAGTTGAAGTCAGACCCTTTTTACTGGGAAACTTAATTGGATAGTTCCTATAAATCTTTTAAAGTGGTCACAGAACTTGGCAATTGACCCTTTGCTTTCGTGATGGGAAAGCCACCTAGGCTCCTAAAGGATACAGGAAGTATGGGGCTCCACATCAGTCATTTGGAGCTCAGAGCAATGATTCTGGCTGTGAAGACCTTGTAGAAAAAAAACTGCTTACTGGGAATTTCCTCATCTGGTTGAGCAGACAATCCATTGTGTGGCACCTTAACTAGCATGGTTCCACAAGACTGAACCTCTGTGCAGTGATGTGATACTCCTCTTCCTCCATTTGGGCTTAGGCAGGGACATCCTTCTCTCTCAGCAAGTCACATCCTTAGGGAAGCAAAATTGGCCTCTGTGCTGGGTCTTCAATCCACTCTTACAGCTCTAGAGTGAAAGTCCAGACCTGGTTAGAGTCTGTACTTAGTAGAGAATTTTGTGGATGACTCTGTTTCCTACTTAGAAGAAGAAAATTATTCTCTTCCTTTTCTGCTCAGCCCACCAAGGTAAGGTGAAGTAGTGGTTGATACAGTCTCTCATCTGTATTATGGAAGGTTATTGTATGCATTTCTGCTTATACTGCTTATTTCACACTTCAACACAAGGGTTATGGATTGTGTGTTGGCCAAGAATGGCATTGCTCCAGGCAGTAATGTCCCATCTAGCATAGGAAACCATTTCAGTATTAGCCAAAAATGTTCCTTCCTGCATACGAGTGTTACCTGCTCTGACTTACTGCCTGAATCCTTAAGGAGAGTCCCTTGTTTCACTAGATTTTCCTGTGGCAGTATTAGAGTTGATTAATGCTACTGTAAAATACACCTTTTTAAAAGTTTATGCCACCAGTTGGAAACAGTTCTCAATTTGTATAAAGTATTATCCTATATGACCCTGTTCAATCAACTTGCAGGTTATCTTGACAGACCTCAAGCCTCAGCTAACCCACTGTGAGTCTGTGTCTGTTATTTTTGTACATTATGATCTTGTGGAGGGCAAAACTGTAGCCTGGTATCAGCCGGCCAAGCATTTCCTAAAAGGAGATTTGAATCTCTTTACAAGCTTGAAGATCACCTTTCCCTCCAAAGGACATGGATTTCATGGAAGACAGGCTTGCGTGTCTCCATTTGAGCTTGATAACTCAGTTTCAGTGAAGCTAATTACTTGTAAAACCATTTTTCCTTTGGCAGTCATCTCCATGATGTGCAGTGGAACAAAAGATTTGTTTCTGTCTGCTGTTTGCAGGAATAAGGTATCTTTTCCTCCAATAAACTTAGAAACTAGCTGAAATAATGGGTCTGTATTAGATCCACGAACGCTTAAATGTTTGAATCTCTAAAGGTCGACCTTTAGAGATCGAACAGTTAAGCGTTCAAATTCCTTTAAAAATTAAAAAAAAAATCACACTTCAAAAAAAAAAAAAAAACTGTTTAAGCAGGGGGGCAAGCCCCCTGCACCCCCCACCCCCCTACTTAAATATTGCAACTCTAAGATCGCCTACAGTGTAGGGAATGGGAAATTTCCCATTTCCACACTGTAGTTCACTGAAGTGCGATCTCGGAGTTGGTATATTTAAGTAGCGAGGGGTGTAGGGGGTGGAAGGGGGCTTGCCCCCCTGCTATAACCCTTTCCTTCTATTTGTTTTGTTTTTTTATTTTAATTTATTACAACTTCAAACATTTAACTGTTCGATCTGTAAAGGTAGACCTTTACAGATTTGAACATTGAAGCGTTCGTCGTCGTAATATAGACCCGGAATAACAGGATGTGTCTTCACCTGGATTTTCTCAGGGATACCAAATCTGAACCTCAAATGTATGTCATTATTTAATGACTTCAGTCCTCATAGGTGTGTTTAAAAAAACACAGATTTTATGAAAAATAGACCAAAAATTTGAAGCAATAACGTGGATGTACTGCAAAAATCTGGGCAGTTGAGAGGCATGAAAGGTGAGTGTAAAGGTAATGAACTGCATTAGGTTGTCTTTCTGATAGAGAATGCTGTGCTTTATGACTTTGAAAGCCAGGAAAACACTTGGCTTTTTTTTTCTATTTTACTGCAACTAGTTTTCTATTTTAGTGTAATAGTACATGAAGCACATACAACTGCATGCACTAAAAAGAATTATGATTAGTATGTTGTTGTCTTTCGGCTTTTCCTGGTTAGGGGTCGCCACAGCGGAACTCCCGTCCGCTAATGATTGGCAGTAGAATTTCACGAACGCCGAGGTGCTAGCTCAACATTCAGCCTTCAACTAAGGCACGCCCATTTACGCATGTCTTTCGAACGCCCACCCAACCGCGGGGAGGACATGCAGACTCCACACAGAAGGCACTCCCTGCGCTCCAGCCGGGAATCGAATGGGAGAACTTCTTGCAGTGAGGCAACAACGCTAATTATGATTAGTATGTCACCAATCATAATATAATATGTGTTCTCAACATAGATACCAAAATTCACCTCTGAAGCTTCACGTTTGAGGTGAATTTCTTGGCATCCATGTCTTGAACATATAATAAGCAGGTTATGATCAGTCAGCTGATCATTTTCCTCTGTATTAGATTTTCCATAGTTTATGTTCAGTAAATCTAGTTTCAAAGTATTATTCAGGAGAAGATTTTTTTTTTGACAATGAGTCTGTGGAAGTCAGAAGAGTTATGTAGGCTGTTAATGTCTTTCTCAAGCATACCTGATGGCTCCATGAGATTTAAGTATGGATGGAATGAAGCTCAGATCTTAGGCTATCTAACTACCAAAGATAGAGAAAAAATTCAAAGAGACTTTGGGCACAGTATTAAAGGTCGATTGTTCGATTCTCACTGTCATAATATGCTCTGAATATAGCTGCTGAATCAATCAAATAGACCAGAGTATATTTCTAGTCACTAAATATTTGAAAAAAACTTTTATGATGGTAACTGCTTGTAATGATTAATCTAATTTTCCTAATGAGTGTCACGAACTGATGTATAAAGAGACAGTCAACAACTGAGGCCCCTCATGTCTGAGGTGAAAGGAAGCACAGGGAGACATTCCACAAATGAATGATGGATCATAATCTATCTACTAACCGACAGGAACATCAAATCATTTAATGTTTTCAAAGACCTGTCTAAGACAGTGTTCCCTTGGGGAAAAAAATGGTGTCGTAATACTGGGTGAAATCTAGTCCTTTTGTCTTACCAATACATGCATGTTGGTGAATGGTCATGGAAGGGTATCAGGTGGACCAAAAGAGAAATTTGTGTTTTTGTGCATGTTAGTAATTACCAAATCTAGCAAAGAATAGTTGCTTGAAGTCAAGCTGGTCCTTGTGAAACAGTTTACTTAGTATTTTATATTCTGATACAGGTTTATAGTCGACAGATAGAGAGATAAAAAGAGAGTCAGATGAATAAAGAATTCTGAGGTTAAACAGTACATTTATGCTAAGATCACCCAGGAAGATGAAGTTGCTTTTACTGATTTGCGTTGTCAGTTTGGTAAGGAATTTGGGGGAGGACTGTGGTTCTCTACACTACAGGGAAACATGAAGACTATATGTTACCATGTAAAGATTTCACTTGCAGGACATTCCATTCTACTTTCATCTTGAAATGTTCACACAGCAACATTTCACCGCCAGTCCATTGTATATTCATTCTGAGACTGAGATTTGAAGAACAGAATATTTAACATACTCCCTGGTAAGCAGCATCACTTTCTCCCTAGTTCTTAATGTAGATCTAATTAACCTGAAAGAAAAAGTAATGCAAGTGTTCAGATGGGATGGTTATTGCTTGGTTTTCAGGAATGTTTCAGTTATCCTGGAGATGCTGGGGTCATGGGCTCCATTGAGGATTCCATCTTGGCTCATATACTGAAGATGCTGGCTACAATAATAGGGTCTATATTAAACGAACGCTTAAAATGTCGAGTACGACATACTCGAACACTTTTAAGCGAATGTTCATTTAATCGATAGCTCGAAATGTCGTAATTCAGAATGTAGAAAAGTTTTGTTTGGCCAACTCCTCCTCCCATGTGCTGTCGGACGCTATAATAACTGAAAGCAATACAAACATGAATATGTACACAATGCACTCAACATATTCGGGCACTTTCCTTCAATTTACAACAAGCAATGTACTTTTGTACCTCTTTTGAACCATGGTAATAACCTGTTCGTTTAATACATAGTTCAGTATTTAATTCCTTTTGTGCTACTGCATGTCGTTCGGAAGCAGCAGTGCTAGTTATGTATATCTGTGTTGTAGTGATCATTGTGTTATGTTTACTTGTGTTTCCTTTTGCAGTTAGTTTGTAAGTTAGTGTATTGCGATAGTTTCATGGTTAGACTTTGGTGTTTAGTTTTATTTACGGAATTCTTGGTTGAAGTAGTTTACATGATGTGATACGTGACGTATTTTAGTGCTGGCCAAACAAAACATTTTGAAAATTCGATTTACGATATTTACAGCTGTTGATTACATAAACGTTCACTTAAAAGTGTTCGAGTATGTTGTACTCCACATTTTAAGCATTTGTTTATTTAATATAGACCCCATTAATATGCACTGATATGACAAACTTGAAGGTCTCAATGCAGGGAGAGGATATTGGCTGTTTTGGCTGGAAGTGAGCAAGATTGTGAGAGGATTAAGGACTAGGACTGAGTCCCACGGTTCTTTACACAGTCAGAAGAGACGGGATGGGAATCCAGAATGAGAATTCCATGAGTACATGACCTGATATTCATAGGTTAGGTTAGGTGAGCATGTCCAGTTCAGAGCAAAAAAAAAGTAAAGCTGCAGTTGTTAGAGTTGCATTAAATCAGATATAGTTGCAGTTCACCAGAGCAACATCCGCACACTCTGGTACTACCACCAAAAAAGGTGGGTAAGAGACAAAATTACTCTGCAGAGTGGGATGAACTGAAAAAGGAAAGCGCAATTAGCTGTGTTGTGCCTGTAAAAGGTGTAAGAAGCTAGGAAAACATAACTTTCTTTCAGAAGGAAAAACCATGAAAGTGAACCAAATTGTGCTGAGTGAATTAGGAAATGTATAAAATTCTTTAACAGGTAAACAGAAGAGAAGTTACATTGTTTGTGTGTGTGTATGTGGGTCCCCTTCAGATGACTTAAGTTTTAAAACTTCAAATTTCATATGTGAGAGAACATATGATCGAAGTTTAAAAACTTCGAACGTTCTGAACAGAGATCTCCATACAGCATAGAATGGGAAATTTTCCCTTTTCCTAGCTGTAGTGTAATCTCGGAGTTGTTTTTGTTTTGTTTTTCTTTCAGGTGTTCAAAGTTTTGAAACTTCGATCATATGGTCTCAGCCATATGAAATTCGAAGTTTTAAAGGTAAGTGTGTGTGTGTGTGTATGTGTGTGTGTGTTGGAAATGCACTATACCTACATTGAAATAACTGAATTAAGCAAGAGCCCCAGAAGCCATAACATTCTAGATGCTCTGATGCACATTTAAGGGCTTTTATTCTAACCTTCTAATCCATTGCTTGATTAAGGAATTGTTTTTCAGGGAAGAAATAACCTGAGTGCAAAATTTGATGTTCAAAGCTGACAGAACTAACATCTCCCAACAAACAGATGACAAATGCTTACAAGGATACAAAAAGGCAAATTGGAAATACTTCAGCAGCTACTTGTATGACTGTATGAACATTATCTGCTTGTGATCAAATACAAAATCATATATCATCTCACTGCTGTCATAACCTTAAAGGGCAATCCCCGTGCCTTATCTACCTTTTAGCTCAATAATCTGCTTTTAGATGGTTGCTAGAATGGGCTTTCTATTGCATTTTTTGAAGGCTATGAAGTCTGAAACTCAAGGACTGCATTATTTAGTGACTGCAGCACTTTATTTCTCAGGAAAATATTCACATGTTGGAAGTCCTTAGCTTCACTGATAAATTCACCACTGAAAACAATAATATTATACCATGATCCCCCCAAAACGTGCACGCTGATTGGCCAGCGTGCCCGTTGTAAATTGAGTTATACTAATGGAAAAAGGTCCGGTCGCCCGGACTTTTTTCCATTAGTATAACTCGTTTTTTTAAAACACTGTCTCGCTATGTTAAATGGGTTTAACATAGCGAGACAGCTTTAAAATAAGCAACGGAGATCTCTGTTGCTTATTTTAAAGCTGTCTCGCTATGTTAAACCCATTTAACATAGCGAAATGTTTAAAAAGCAACGGAGAAAGCAAGATCTCCGTTGCTTTTTTGTGTTCGCTATGTTAAATGAGTTTAACATAGCGAAACAGTTTAAAATAAGCAGCGGAGATGTCCGTTGCTTATTTTAAACTGTTTCGCTATGTTAAACTCATTTAACATAGCGAACACTAAAAGCAACGGAGATCTTGCTTTCGTGCTTTTGCCCACAACTCTGATGTACTGCGCAGGCGCGCAGTACATCAGAACTGCCGCGGATGCCAGACATCTGCGGAAGGGCAGTAAACAGGCATTATACTATGCCATTATTTAAGAAAAGTAATAGTTTCTTTTCTTAAATAATGTCATGGTATAATAGCAATAACCCACTTCTGGGTGTGGGTAATGCTAAATTTACCCACGGTTGGCTTTGTTTGGTCCCTCGGGCTTCGCCCTCGGGACCAAACCACGCCAACCGTGGGTAAATTTAGCATTACCCACACCCAGGCATGGGTTATTGCTATAATAATAATGATAGCAAACTGCTTGCCTCATGCTTCAGTAGTTGCTTCCCCAGTCAGCCAGCCAGCAACACCCATTCCCTCCTTTTTATTTGGAGGCTTTCTGCTCCAGCAAGGAAAATACAGTTGTGTAAGAATTTCCCTTAACAGATGTCCTAATGGTCACTGTTGTAGTATTCCAGTAATTTATGGTTTTATACTGCTGATGGTAACTTGATATCCATCTGAGATACCAAAGGCAAAAAAATTGTTGCTCCATACGATCATTGTATCACCTCAGTGCACAGACATAGGGATACATAAGCGGTCATATGAACATAGGATCCTCAGACTACCTAGAGCCAAGAGAACCCTGGAAAAGGCACGAGAGAAAGAAGAATGACAAAGGAAACCTGTCCAGGTAAGAGGATACCTCAGTCCACATGGCACAGGTATTATAGGGAAAAAAGGAAGGAAAGCAGTACTGCAATAGTGATCAGTAAGACATCTACTGTTATGTTAAGTTCTTACACAGCTGTACTGTGTTCTTCCTTAGATCACCACTTCAGTATTCCAATAATTGTGGGTGATTCCCAAAGCTAACAGTTGCTCAGGGAGGTAAGATTGTGTATAGTCTATGAGGACAGACCTAGACAAAGGGGTCCTAGATCTGGAAAATGCATCTACTCTGTAATGCTTGGTGAAAGTGTGTACTAAGATATAAGTGGGGGCCTCTTGTAAATATCTGAAGTCAATGCCCTTAAAGAAAGTGCCAGAGGAGGAGACTGCTCTGGTGGCATGGGCCTCAGCTGTAGTTGGTGGAGTTTTACCATGGAAGGTATAACAGAAGGAGATGGGCTTAGAACTCCTGTTGGAGATTGTACTTCCCATCCTTACCTCTTGGAAGGAAACAGAAAGTTGAGCAAACCTTCTAAATGGTTTAGTTTTTTCCAGGTGAAATCTAAGCTGAATGCGCACATCCATGGAGTAAAGATTCTATCAACTCTGTTTTGTGGATTAGGGAAAAAGGTTGGCAACAGAATATATTGGCTCAGAGACTGCTCATTTACTACCTTGAGCATAAAGTAGGGGTTACCTTATTATCATGGAAGGTAAGAAAAGCAGGAGTTGCCATAAGGGTTTGCAACTCAACTCAGAAACTCTTATAGCAGAAGTAAGGACAGCCAGTAGAACTGTTTTCCAGACGCAGAATTTTAGTGAAGTTGCAGGTTCAAAATGAGACAATGCAAATTTTTTTCAGTAAAAAGTTCAGACCTCAGAGAGGAGGAATAGCCTTCCTGGAAGGGTTGAGGTGAAGGGCACCATTCAATAAAATGTTTTACCTCAGTTCTAGAGAGCAAAGGTGGATCTAAGGGCAGGAAAGCAGAGATAGCAAATAAGTTGGCTTTGATGGAGGAGTAGGAGAGACCACTTTTGAGCAACTTACACATCTATATGACTGCATAATAAGGATACTTATTCTTTTTGTGACACCTTAATTGTTTGGTTATTTATTTGGCATTTGTTGATTGGGAAAGTCCGACTGGGTCAGAAACCCATTTTCATTGGAGGCCCAGGGAGAAAAGCTCCACAGAATAAAAAATAAAAACATTGACAAAATGAAAGTACAGAGATATTAAATTTACATAGTGCACACGCACTCTAGTGCACACTAGTGGATGGCACAGTGGTGCAGCGGTTGCATTGCCATCTCACAGCAAGAGGTTCTCTGGTTTGATTTTTGGCTGGGGTACTTTCTGTGTGGAGTCTGCATGTCTTCCGTGTGTCTGTGTGGGTTTCCTACGGTGCTCCGGTTTCCTCCCATGTTACAAAGACATGCATCTGGAATGTTTCTCACTGGGCCTCCGCTGAAAATTGGCTTTGTTCCAAGCCGGACTTTCCTGATAAACAAATGTTAAATAAATAGTGTAGGTTATAATAAGTTACAAGTAGAGAATTAATATAAAATGAATGGGTCTGTATTAAATTCTTGAAAGCCGACAATGTCAAATCTGACATTGTCGACATGAGAACAGCGTAACTGCAGAACATAGAACAAGTAAACGGACATCTCTGTAAGGGGAGATTTCTGTTTACTTCAATGTAGTGCGGTCTCGGAGTTGGTATATTTTAGTAGCGGAGGGTGGGGGGTGCAGGGGGGCTTGCCCCCCTGCCTACACAGTTTAGTTTTTCTTTTTTTGTTGTTTTTCTTTTTTTTTTGTGAACATTCGATGTTTTAATAGTTGGACCACTAAAGGTCGACCTTTAGTGATTCGAACTGTTTAATATTCAATGTTCTAATGTAGACCCAAAATAAACACAGTACCATTGAAAGCAGATAAAATTAACACAGTAAATATTAAAATCAAGAAATAGAGAGATGTGAGTTTATATAGTTGGTGCATTACTATAATTCCTTTAGGTAGGCTTTTGGAATATCATTTGAAAAGATTTGGTATAGTTGGAAATCACCTTGTATGATATTTGGGAAGACTGTAGGCATAAAATTAGAAAAGAGGGTAAAATATCAATTAAAATATTTCAGTAGGACTAGCAGATTGTTTAAGGAGAAAGGAAGAGAAGGAACTTCACATTTGTGTAAGAAGTTCTATGCCAAGCTTTAAAAATCTTGTTGCTATGTCCTTTGAAGGGGGTGGAAGGAAAGTAGAGTGAAAAAAGGGGATGACAGGTGGGGGGTGAAAGAAAGAAAGAGAAAAGAAAGAAAAAGAAAGAAAAAGAAAAAGTGTAGTAGAGTATATGTGGGGCAGTAGGTAAGAGCATAGCAACTGGGTTGTTAGGTAGTTTTGGACAGGGGCAGCTACTTGTTACTCGAAGGTGTTTTTTAGTGTGAGTTTAATGTTCTTGTGGTTTGCTATTGCTCTTATGTGTGCTGGTAAGTCATTCCAGATCTTTGCTACAGCATAGGAATATAGACACTTTCCACCTTTTTTTGTTTGGTCTATGTATGGTTACTAGTTGCTTGTCTTCAGATCAGAGAGTTCTGGTGGGTATGAAGGTTTGGAGGAGTGAGTTGAGAGCATGGCAGTTATTAGGTTGATATATAACTTTGTGTGCCATGTTGAGTTACAGGTTGTTTAGGAGATGTGGAAGTCTGAGTCAGTTGAGGGCATTGAGAGCTGTACAGTGGTGTGTGTAATGAGGTGCAAATTTAGCTATTTTGTTGCAACAGGTCTCGAGTTTGTTTTTAGGGTAGTCTGAATGTTTGATAGAAGGGGAGCTCTGTAGAGGAGGGAGGGAAAATCTTTTCCACTTGGAGATGTAGGATTTTCTAGTAGTAAGTTTCCTCACCTCCTGGGGTACCTGGGGCACATCCTCTGAAAATTGGTATCTGACTGGGATAAAGATTCTATCATCAGAGATTTAGGCTGAAGGCCAGAATGTTGCTGTGAATCACAGTCAGTCACAGAAAACTTGCTTTGTTTGAGTAAGTCCAGCTGTAAGAAGAAGAAAAGGGAGCCAATGGTGCCTGAGATAAAAGGGAGTCACTAGTAAGATTTTGGTTTTGTCTTCTCTATTTTTAGGAGAACTGGAGAACCTTTGAGATCAGAAAGAAGGAGAAAGGGAATATAAACTTTGCCCCCAGATGAAAGACACATCATCCATCTCCAGGCACAGTGACAAGGGGTCCTGGAGCAGAACAATCTGAGCTGTATGTTTTGGTTGGAGGCAAACAGATCTATTTGAGGCATACCCATTTGTGGACTATGTCCAAGACCTATTTGTGCAACATCCATTTGTAGAGGTCTTCTCTGGATCTGCTGACATTGTCTGTGAGAACATTGCCTCTGAAAGTATGTAAGCTGCCAGTAGGGATAGTTTTTTTTTTTTATGGCTGTGTCCCATGCCATCAATGCTAGCCTGCACAGTTAATGCCCCCTGTTTGTTGATGTACCACATGACCAAAGTTTTGTCTGTGAAACACTTCATGAGGCCTGTGCTCCACAAGTGACAGAACATTTGCAAGGCTTGAATTAGTGCTTTTATTTCCTTCACATTGACATGTTCCTTGAGAACTCTGGGTGACCACCACCCCTGAACTGTAATGGAACCTGTTTATTGCCCCCAGGCCAGGTCAGATAAATCTGTTTGTAGGCCCTGGGTGGGAGTGGCTGCTAGAAAGGGAAATGCTGTGTTGAATTTTACTTGGGATATCCACCAGTGCAGCTTCCACTTTAGAAATGGCAAGAGAGGTATTTGGATGTCTGTGGGGGGTGGGAGGTGGGAGGGTGACAGTGCTGACATCAAAGGGACTTCAATTATCACGGGATCTTTCTAATTTGCAATCTGGAATAAGGCAGTATTGGAATTGCTGTAGTCATTTACCCTAGCGCTCATAGAATCTGTCTTGCTGAGGTCATAGAGAAGGGGCGCAAAGACTGTAACTAAGTGGTTGGGGAAAGAACTTTCTCATGAGGAAGGAAGACTGTAATTGCCAGAGTAATCCATCTGCAACCTAAGAAAACTGTGTCCTGGGAGTGAGTCAGGGAAGACTTCCTGAGGTTGAGAGTGAATCCCAGTCTTTCCAAAAGAGACAGTGTATCTGAGATGTAAAATCAGGGTTTTCTGGGAGGAAGCCTGAATAAGGAGGTTATCTAGCTAGAGTAAAATCTGTATCCTCAAGTTCTGCAGAAAGCAATAGCTGGAGCAAGGTACTAGGAGCATTACAGATCTCTAAATAGAGTCTCTAATTAGGTATTAAGGGAAGCTAATCTAGTTTTGAGGGTCTTGGGAACAAATGATTGACAAATTTTACAGTTACAATAATTGTGTTTTGCGCCTAAGCAAAAGAAACACTGAGAGTGGAGGTCTTTATAATGAATCTGCCTTCTGCAGTTGCAGTTCTGTGTCTTGGGTAACATGAACAAATCTTAAAGGTAAAAGGAAGAAAAAGAAGGTTCCCCAATGGGACACTTATCTGATCAAGCCTTGGTAATGGCAGTGGCACAATGTGGCACTAATAACAGCAAAACCTCTGTTTTTGGACTAGTGGCAAGATAGTCTGAGGATCATACTTTCATATATCCACATATGCACCCCTACACCCATGGGTTGATGTTGCACATTATTTGTATGGAGCATCAGGAAGGATTTCCGGCTTTGGTAGCCAGGTGAAACATCAGGTACCCCCAGCAGGATAACACACAACTGTTGGAATACTGCAGCAGTGCAACAGGACATCAGAAAGCTGGCAATCAACATGATTGAAGTGCACTAACATTTGAGAGGTTAGTGCATTTAACCAATTACCTCTCCTGTGAAGCACCAGAACTCTGGAGGCCTGTGGGAAGTTTTCATTTTATCACTTTAAGTAAATACATACATTTCTTTACATAAAGAAAACAAAGGAAAAGAAAAAAAAACAGCCTGGGGACCAGTAACAAACAGCTCAGGGACCGGCAGCTCCCGGATTTGTCAGCGTAGGGTGCCTGACGGCAACATTGTCGCGACATTAAGCTGGGGGAGACTGTGTTGGTAGTGGAGAGGTATCATTTGCTTCCTTTTCTGGAAAATAGTGTATGCAGCTACTTTGTGCAAATAGGTTTGGACAAATTTCAGCTACTGTTTATGAGATTGCACTGGACAGCATCTAAGGTGGATAATATCCTGTGGAACCAGTGATTATAACTCTTATCTGCAAGTGTGCAGTGTAAAGCATACTTGAGCAAGGCAGGTGTCGATTATTACTGAGGCAGCTGTGCACATTTGATTTTTTGCTCTTAAGACCAGTTGCCCTTGGTATATTAATTGGCTTGCAGCAGTATGGATCAAAAGGACATATCTCTTCTCATTATATTTTATTTTTTTTGTCTGAGTTGTATACCTAAATAGCCATTCTCCACAATACGGTTTTAGTCATACTTACAAGTTCTGCACAAGAACTCGTACTGAGGACACTTATTCTTTACAGTGGGAAGAAAGACAGAAATATGGTCAAAAAGTGTTTTGGTGTCTTGAAGCACCAAGTAGAAATGCAATTTCCTTCAAGTAATCTGTACAAGAAGGGTAAACAAAAAATGGCAACATCTACTAAAGACAATCATAAGGTCTTCTACACATATGTTCTCAATCTCAAGGGAAGCACCCAGATCTGCTCAGAACTGGTGGTCAAGGACACCACATACACAAACATTGTAGATATAGCCAACCTGCTGGCAGACAGGTTCAGTGAAAACTTCACCCCTGTGTCCCCTCCATCAGTAAAACTGGACATCCCCAGTACCTGCCCTCGTTCCCTTATCTCTAGGGAGCAAGTTGTCACTGCCCTGTCAAAGGCAAAAAATACAGCCTCCCTGGGACTCAATAACATCCCAGGCTGCATCCTACATAAACTCAGGTAGGAACTTGCAGCACCATTGGGCACCCTATTCAACCAAAGCCTGAGTACTGGCTTCATTCCAGCTGAGTGGAGGACAGCCACTGTCATTCCTTTGCACAAAGGTGGAGCATCCACCGATCCAGAAAATTATAGACCCATCAGCCTAACTAGCCTGTTCTGCAAGGCCATGGAGCAGATTATCCTGGACCTCATTAACACTGACATTGGCAACTTCCAGACACTTGATCCCACACAGTTTGGTTTTGACAAAGGGAGGTCATGCCTGTTAAATTTGGTCGACTTCTTTGAGACAGTCACCAAGGCCATGGATGAGGGGAAGATGGTGCACACCACTTACCATGACCTGTCCAAAGCCTTCAATACTATTCCCCATTCAGGTATAATAGATAAACTCACTCAACAAGGCATCAATCCATATGTTACCAGATGGGTAGCAAACTGGCTCACTGATAGAGCACACCTAGTAAAAATAGGGGAAGCCACCTCAAGCAGTAGACCCATAACAAACGGTGTATCCCAGGGATCGGTCTTGGAGCCTCTGCTGTTTGGGATATACTTTTCTGAGGTGCAGGCCAAAGCCAGTGTGCTATGGCTGACCAAGTTTACAGATGACTGCAAGATGGGTGCTGTCATCAATTCCCCTAGTGATGTGGATATCCTCCAAGATGTCTCACCCAAACAAATGACTTGTGCCAGAAACATGCCCTTAAACTGAATGCCAAAAAATGCATCATCAACCCCTTTGGGGAGAATGACATCCCCACAAATTATCACATTGATAGTACGGTCCTAAGCACACAATCAGTTGTGAGGGACTTGGGCACCCAGGTTGATAGAAAACTGACTTTTGACCACCATATTGTCTCCATTGTATGGAAAGCTTTCTGCATGGCCCCCTTCATTAGGGTAAGGGTATCTCATCCAGGGACAGGGTGGTCATAACATCCCTGTATTCTTCCCTTATAAGACCCATTATTGAGTACAATGCCCTTTTCGGCATGTACCTCACAAAGCACATGCCAGCAGCTGGAGAGACCACAGAAGTTCCTCACCAGGAGAATCCAGGGCCTCAAACATCTACCCTACAAAGATAGGTTAAAAGCTCGGTTCCTCTACTCAGTCTCCTACAGACTCCTCAGAAGTAACCTCTGTCTGGCATACAAAGCAATCTCAGACCCTACCTTGATGGGACTGCTGCATATCCGCAAGTCAAGCTCCACTTAAGTAACTTGCACGCGTGACCTCAACCTGGTCTGTGACATCAATAGGACTTGCTGGTGGGACAGATTTGTGTCCCAGAGACTCCTCCTCTTGTGGAATAGACTCCCTCTTCTCATAAAGCAGAGTATCTCATTAACCCTTTTTAAGCGCAACCTGGATAACTGGATGGGGAACAGAAAATATACCTCTGGGATTCCTCCTGTGTCCCTGCTGGACAGTGGCATAGGGTGCTGACTTGTTGGAACATGGGCTAAATTCTTGGCTAGGCTTGTAAGGCCCTCAGGGCCAATAGCCTAGTAACTTCCTATGATCTGCGACTCTTGAAGGGTAATGTGACTGCACAGTACTAGTACTAATAAGCTCTATAATATGTTATGGAAAAGAGATAATAATAGGAGATGTTGTGGAAGCATAACAAAAAGTGAGCTACATAAATTAAAACCAAACAGTGCTATAGTTTCTGAATGTCAATAGTATTTCAGCTACACATGAACTGCAACTTTAACCTGTGCTTGACTTGACATGGATGACATAATGTAAGTAACAATATGAACAGTTTATCACATTAAAAGTGGTGGCTTGCAGCAGCAAGGCAGACAGCAACAGTTGCCTGCAGTTAGCAGCATATAGCACAGCAGTAAAGAGCAAAATAGAGTCTATGCACAGTTATGTGGGTGGCCAAAGACATGGTAATCCTATTTATCCAATACATAGGGAGGAAAACATGTATACAGGCAGGTAAGGAAGGAGGAGAAGAGGAAGCAGAGGGAACCCCCCCCCCCGAGGATAGCTTATAGGAAATTGTAAGTCGGAGGGGAGGGAGGTGTATATTTTGTGACAAAGCCCTGTTTTCCATATGAATAGAAAGAATGGTCAATGGGGAAGGTATGCAGAGGTAAACTGGGGAAAGAAAGTTGGCTAGGAAGTGCAGTGGGTGCTGACAAAAACATGTAACATATAGACAACAGGGTTGGTGTACACACAAAAAAGGTGAACATGAGCTGGACACAGATATACAGAGGCAGTAAAATGGTGAAGTGGAAGGCAGGAAAAGAACAAGGTACAGGAAATGGCACTGTAGGAAAGGGTAACACCAGGAAGGAGGGAGGGTGTGGTGCTGGCATGGTGAAAGACCTGGACAGCCCAGAGGGCAACATACCCAGGTCTTATTGCCCTACATTGCTGATGCCATGTACTCTTTGTCACCCTGGTGACCAAATGACCAGGGCCTACCATTCAATCAAATTCACAATTAATTTCAGAAGACACTCCAGGTAACCAGGGAAAGCATACAGGCAGCAGTCCACCTCAGTTCTCACCAAATACTGCAGCTGGTACCACATTAGTACAGGTGGTACTACCTGTCTGACTTCAGAAGTGCAGCCTTCATCCTCCACTTTTGAAGCAGAGTCAGACGACACCGCCAACAAGGCAGCAGCTACAGCCACAGGTGACAGCTAGGATAATTCCAGCTGGTCTTCATTTTCCTCTTCTGCTCGGCTTGCACATTGTAGACAGTGGGAAGAATATTTAAGTGGCACATAAATAAAACAGTCTCATAAAAGGTGTAGACTTGAGTGATATCCACAACACACTCACCCTAATGGTTCACATGCACACTTTACTACTGTGGCAGTCAAACAGGGTCTATATTATAACATCGAAGTCTTAAAACTTCGAATGTTATAATATCGACCCCAATTCAGTGAATGCTTGAAATAACGAAGCTGCAGAGCACCGAATATTTTCCTAGGAAAGTATTCGGTAGGCCGTTTCTGCGGTTTCACTATTTCCTTGACTGTGGTGCAAAGGTGATGGACCGGGTTAAGGCAAGTGTGCGAACGGACCAAGGTAAGGTGAGTGTGTGATAGTTAGGGACCCTAGGGATAGAGAGCGGGTAAGGTGAGTGTGCGATAGTTAGGGACCTTAGGGTTAGGGAGCAGGTAAGGTGAGTGTGCGATAGTTAGGGACCTTAGGGTTAGGGAGCGGGTAAGGTGAGTGTGCGTTAGTTAGGGACCTTAAGGTTAGGGAGCGGGTAAGGTGAGTGTGCATTAGTTAGGGACCTTAGGGTTAGGGAGCGGGTAAAGTGAGTGTGCGTTAATTAGGGACCTTAGGGTTAAGGTTGGGTTAAGGTAAGTGGATAGCTAGTAATGTATGTATGGTTTAGTGTAGGGTTCTGTGAAGTGTGTATGTGTGGATTATGTATTTTGGTGTGCTTGTGCTGTGTGTGTGTATTCTTGGAACAGCAAATTTTTTCCCTTGGAAAAACATTTGCTGTTCTGAGCATTCGAGTATATCACATTTCGAGATTCCATGGTCGAGCTTATGGTGTTCGACATTTTGGAATTTCGATAATGTGATATAGACCCCAGTCAAACATGGATAGTCTATGCTCATCAGCAGGTGCAATGAAAAACAAGCATTGCTAAACAAGGTGTACTGTACCATAAATATCAACACAGGTGATAGTGGTACTGCTTCAGGTCATTACACCAGTGATTGCATTACTCTCCAAAATGCTATGTGCCTTCTGCTCCAGACAAAACTTGAGTCAGGTCATGTCAAGCATCCATCTTTCTAAATGGGCCATCATAATGGACAACCTAGTGGTCCTTAAAATTCTTGTGCAAGAAGAAAAGGAATAACTTGCTGTCCTTGACACACCAAGCTGGATTCCTGCATTTTATAGATGAAGCTGCCATAATCACATAGACTGAATCAAGGAACAATATAGTAGACACAGATGCATGGGTGCATGGTTTTGAAACGTTGTATAGGCCTGTGCTGCTCGTTGGTGCTATATACAGTATGCCATATAGTGCACAAGCAAATATTACCTCATTCATGTTTTTATTTATTTATTACGGCATTGTTAACCTTGTACGTGGGCTGGTCTCAGGAACCTTTTCAGCCATGACCCAGATGCACTACATCTAAACAACATGCAGGAATTCAAACATTTGAAAGAACATAATATTACAAAATGAATATATATTACATCATTCCTGAGATACATTCAGAAGAGAGTAATGTTACAAATAGCCAGTTTCATTTACAAAACATAGACATCCTATTTTGAGACAAACCAAGTAAATGCAGCCTTGAAATCAGCAGTATGTGCAAGCAGTTTGTCCATAAGGAAGTATGTCATAGAGAGAGGCCATTTTACACAACTTAGAATAGGCAAATATATTTGCTATAGGTCACATAATTAGGTGACACAGTGATCCACTACAGTTTTGTTAGTCTCCTAACAGCTGAACACCGTGCTATGTTTCAGCTGATGTAGTCTAGTTGTTAAAAGAGTTTTTGTGAAAGTATTTAGTTACATTTTTACAATAAGAGATTGATACTACCAAAACAATTTTAAGAGATTTAAAGACATTCTCTCTATATTGCCTAATTTGCATGCTAGGTGCATTATCTGGTGTGGATTATCACAATATAAAGCACTCTATCCATGTTAATATTTTCTGATCTACATTGCAGTCCTCAAAAAAAAAAGTGTATATATCAATACAAAGTTGGAGTCATTACAGGTGTACGTACATAGCAGTATGCTGATAATATGCATACTGCACAACTGTAGAAGCCTGCCAATTAGTAGGAAGGTATACTGTATTGTTCTAGGTGCATTTGTCTGTTATGCATGGGTAAGGCCATACAGTGGTTATTTCAGGGTAGATAGTCTATAAATACACTGTCATTATAACAGGCAACATACATATGAAACTATTGGGGTATAGAAGTGCACATATGGCTATAAATGCAACATACAGGTTTACAGCAATGTGTGACAGCAGATGCATGTATGCCTGATGGGGGTGGGGGTGCTGTGGTCTGCAGTGATTGTATGAAAAATATCACATACAGTCATCACATGTTCTTCTCCACATACATAGGTACATAATGGCTAACACAGGAATGCAGAGGTTTAAGAAGTAGAGTGGTCAGAAAATTATGTGTTCCTACTGGCCCTTCACATGTATGATATGCACCTATAGAGCAGAGTAGGCACAGACCAGCAGTTTAGTGACCAGATGTGGCATGGCCTGGAGCATAATGTCTGTTCTGTAGTTGGCCATAAAATGTCACTTCAGCAGCTCCAGAGGAGAATAGAAGATATGATTTTACATACTAAGAGTATGGCATGTGGAATTGCTGAGTAAGGGGTCACCACAGGTAGTGAGCCACCAAATGAAAAAGTGTTTATCAAAAGAGTAGAAATTCCTAGTAACACTTTCCAACCTGATGAAACAACTCCTCATTCCTAATGGTGGCCAGGATGTGGGTACAGGCCTTGCATAACCAAGTAGTATCTCCAGTGGTGAAGCATCAGGCCAGCATTAACTATTACCATTTCTCTCAATTATCCAGATTTCTGCAGAATGTCCAGATTTCTGTCTTATATTTTTGTTCTTTTTCTCATAAAATGTGTCATTTTATGACAAATTACTGAAGAATGAAGTCAATAAATGATAATATACATTTCATTTTCAGACTTCACATCCTTCAGAAATGCATGCTAACAGAAATCCTGTTATTCTTGCAACTTTCTAAGTTTACAACAGCGATATTTAAAATTTGTGCCTATTTTTGGACTTTTGTTCCCTCATTATTTTAGGCTTTGTCCAGATTTCTTGTCTTATTTTATGTATTGAGAGGTATGATTGTTACAGTAGTCTATACCATGTTAATACATATGTACTGAGTCTAGGAAATGAAAGTAAGAGACAGGCAACAAAAACCATAAACAGAACAGCAGTGATAGTAATCTTAAAAGAGAGGATGACCATGCTGATAAGGTTCCCCTTTAGAAGCTCTGCTTCCACACAGATCAGAGAAGATGACAAGAAGGAGAGATGCAGAACTGGAGTAGGTGAGGAAATACCAAAGGAGCAGCAGTTATTACCATAGTCATTCTTATTCCTACCCCCACCCCCAAACCAGGAGAAGATTTTTATTGGGGTGGTCCAACGAACATGTGGAAGAAGTAATGGCATTAGACATTGGCTTTGAGTCTACCATTTCAGCTACTATTGTATTTCTAGTTTCAAGAATTGTAATATTTTAATTATAGTCATTTGGACATTAATAATACCCACCACAAATTGTTCTTAAAAGTCTTCACATTTGTACTATCCACTAGGGCAGATTTAAAATCTGCACCCATTTATTTAAACTAAGGATGTGTATTTATTGAAAAAATGATGTGCAAGCTGAAGCCAGATTGATCATACCAGTAAGAAAAAGTTTAATTAGCCCCCTACTGCATCCAGTCATACAACTGTTTGAGAGACTGTGTAAAAATGAAATTAGGGGCACATTGGAACACTCTAGAAACAAATATTTATATAATTTATCTGTTCAGTTTTTGAACCTGAACAATGGTGGGAGACTAGCTATAATGGATTTAGTGGACTACTGGGTATGATGCTGAACATTTTAATGGATGAAGCAACTTATTCAATCTGTGTCCCAGAAATGAAATTTAATGTGAAGTACAAAAAATAGATTTTGTAGAGGAGCTGTTAGTGAATGGACACATTAAATGCACTATTGTGCAACTACTTACAAGATAAATTTCCCAGAATCCCTAACATTTTAATGCCCCAAAGATATACTCTTAACATTAAGGGCTCCCCCTAATACCAGTAGTCTCAGTGGGTGGGTCCAAAGTGAAGCCACTGGCAAAATATATTGATTTTAAATTAAAAAAAAAGTTTTATTCCAGTCTTGATCTCATTTTAAAGGAATCATAGAATTTCCTGGGCAAGGTCAGAAATGTTTGGTTAGATGCCATTTTTTTCTGACAATGGATGTGAAATGTTTATTTACTGTGATACTACATTCTGTTGGTCTTGGATTATTTGGTGATGCCATGTTTAACTTGAATTGTTATTTTATTGACTGAAATATCACTATTGGTTGACTTCATGGATATCATTTTAAAGAATAACTATATATTTTGAGGGTGAATATTATAGACAGGCTAATGGGGTTACTATGGAGTGCTTGTGCAGCCATATATGTTCTATGGACATGGAAAAATTATACTTTTTTGAGTGAGATATTTAGGTATTGTAAAATCTACCTTCAATTTCTGGATGATGTTTTTTTATCTGGGCAGGTACATTTGGAAAGTACAACTTTTACGTTTCACATACTGTACTAATTATGGGTTGGATGTAAAACTGGACAATGATGTGATTGATGGGTTGGATTCAAGTATATACAGAAAACCAACTTAGTAATTAATTTCTGTATTATACCAGGTATACTCCATGCACCAGAAAAAGGGTACTGTTAAAAGTCAATTTTGTTAGAACCTCTAGAATCACTTTTGATGATAAGTTTTTTTTTAAGATTGAGGCTATCAAGATAATTGGGATGTTCCTAGAGAGGGGCTAGCTACATGAGTTGCTTGATCAGAAAATATGAAATAATGGATTAGAGACAGACAAAATACAAGCCACTTATTAAATATAGCCTGAATAACTGTTGTTTAAATAAAGGTGAAGCAATAACAAATGTAGCAACACATACTCAAAATAATTTCTTAATGGACTACACAAGTGACAGTGCAAGAATAGCTAACATAATTCAAAAAGTTTGGTGGGCGTTGGAAGAGGCAAAACTTCCCAAAGATGTTGTAGGAGGTGTAATTTTAAGAACTTGCTTGAGTGACAAAGTACAGCACAGGGAGTCACTAAGCAAACACATAAATGTGGTAGATGTACACATTGCACTTTCATTAATACAGGGGAAATGGGAATTGTCATGCCTACCATATGAAAATGGAGAAAAAATGATAGCTAGCTTGTGTGGTTTATCTCTCTTGTTGTGAATCTTACAAGGCTTTCCAAACTGATAAAACTGTTAAGGCTTTAAAACAGAGAATATACCAGCACACTTACTGTATTAATCAGGATGATTTAACCAATGCCCTAGCTAAGAATGCAGTACAAAATATACATTTTTTTGTTTTAAGAAAGTGGCATTTGTCAGAGTGGTGTGGTCTGGAGAACTCTTTTTTTACAAATAACAGAATTGCAGTGACAGCTAAGGACCACTGCCACTGTAACTCCTGGACTAAATTATTATGTTAATAATAACTGTGTCCTTATGATTAGAGCTACGTAGTTGTGAAACATTTTTTTCAACAAGTTTTTTTTAACATGTTAGGATGTTTTATACCCAATTGCATGTGAATGATCATTCCTTAACTATGCTCTCTAAGGATGTTTGCATTTTGTACCTGTATCTTTTTGGCCATGCGATTGTGAACTGATAAAGTGGTGAATGAGTTACTGCAGGTTCTGATGATGTCTAGATTAGACAAAAGCGCTGAACCTATATAGTTGTTTTTTAAACATTATTATCCTTTTGGTTAAAGGATACATTTCTTGCCACTTGGTCTTTGGATACTGTACTGCATTTCCTCCTAAAAGTGGTTGCTGGTTTGTTACACTGGGCTTGCTTCATTATATGGTTTGTGAATATGAATGTTGACAACATGCTTCATTCATTCATTCTGGCTGTCCCATTGCCACCATTCATTTTCGAGCTTACCTGCTCCTCCTTCTTCCCTCTGACTTTTCTGATTGAGTAGGGGCCACATAGATCTTAAGGGCATCCTGAGGGCAGTGCCAGTGACTGCTTCTGCTCCTGAGGTAGTTATTATGGCTTGCCTTTATTTTCCTACCCCTACCCCTGCATTTGTCGACAATGTCCAAAGGTTATTCCCCTCTATGAACCATGCCTCTGCTCAGGTAGCATCTTCAACAAATCCCACCCCCTGAATGGGCATACCCATCACTCCCTGCTAGCACTTCAGACACCTAAGCCATTTATCAAACCTGGGTTACCTGGGTCACAGTTAGAGCTTTATCTGTCTGTGCCATGGTGCTAGTTGCAACATGCACATTTGTCTCGGTAAGCACTTCCTGTCCTTAAGCAGGTTTCTAGTGGTGAAGGACCGTAAAGGTACATGCAGCAAAGAGCTGATCAATATGTTATAAATGGCTGACAATGATGAAGTATGCATGCTTCACAATCTGTCAACACAGTGGCACTGTTTATGAGATCACCCACATTCACATATGCAATCAGTTATGGAACTGGTAAGTGTGTTGTGTGGCAAGTGTCAGGACATGCTGCAGCTACATGGTGAACTGGAGTATTGACAGAGCGAGGCAATTTTTCTGGTGGCACACATTGCTTCCCTTGGTGTATCCATGAGGACTACAAGTGCCAGCAGCTTTGCCTCCTCTGGCAGTATAGTATGTGGACTGGGAAAGGTCTGACAGATGGTGGATGAGGATGGGGTTCCCATGTCAAAAGCCTTTGTACAGTGTGCACACACCATTGATGTCAAAGGATTAGATCAGGTACCCCTCATCAAGGGCAGCAGCAACTGTCGGACTATAGCCCTGACTCACTTTAACACCACACTGCAATAAGTTGCTGCAGTTTCACCCTATCCTTTCCACAGGTGAAATCCAGTCCTGACACTTCTAGCCAGATATAACTAAATGGAGGTCATATGGCAGCATCCATTCTTTGTCATAAGAGGAAGTGCTCCTTGAAACAAAACAACCACACAGAGTATGAGGCTACCAACCTCACTTTCCATGACATATTTCACTACCACTTTGGTGTTAGCATTCAGCTATCACTGTGCCCTCTCCTGTCAATTGTGCAAATGTTGACTGTGACCTAATCCACTGTCTAGCCTAGGTGTTAATGGTGATGTCTGATGAACAAAACATACAGTGACTAGCATAGCCAGATTGGAATACTGCATTCTGTGAGACACTGTCGCAGTATGTCTGTTATAGCCCATGCTTTGCTAATGCTGCACTTTATTTTGTACAAAACTGCTTAGTTTGTCTATCTGCTGCAAACGCATTATTGTCTTCACCATGCCTTCCCTGTGCCAACTTGCTATAACACCTCATACAGTGGCATCATTGTACCTGGTTTTACAGCCTGCTTTCATAGGATGGTACTAAGTAGACTGGCGTACCCAATAAATACCTTGCTGGCTGTTTCTGTAATGCACTTCAGTGCTTTTCTGAAAGTATCTGGACAATAGAAATGGCCCCTAAGCTGTCAAATGGCCCATTCCACAATGTTACATGTCTCAGAATGGCAAGTGTTTTAGGATTTTGGCTTGTGGTTTGCGGAATGCATATCAGGGTTATAACCCATGGCCATATCCAGCATGGCCTGTAACATACAAAAAGACATTTTTTGGGGCCTGCAAACTGAAAGCACTTTTTCAGTATTTACAACTGGTTATGTCTATAATATATCTATACTTACTGATAAAATGTCCCCCTGTAAAATCATCTTGCAGGAACCACTGATATAGTTCAGATGTGTGCTAAATATGTGAAATCATTGGAACTGATGAGGGTCTTATGAACACATTATATATAGTGCCCTGTACATTACATATCATGTGGCAGCTCTGGCAGTGGTAAACCTTCCTACTGATCTATCTTTATGAGTCTGTCCCAAGCGTGGCCTTTTTTGCAACATTGGTGCAAAGGACCTCAGGGAAGCTTGTAGCACTATAGAATGCATGCATGGTGCTGGATCTCTCCTTTGCTGTCCTTTGAAAACAGGTATATTCATCCACATTTTGAAGCATTATATTAATGAACAGATTAAGTATACATGAGGCAGAGGTCTGTGATATACCTAGTATGTCCTTTGTAGATTACTAAAAGGGCCTTGTAGCTAGAATAGTAAGCGCTAGACAAATCTCAATATCTACATGAACCTGGCATATCATGCATACCCCTTTATTCCACATGTAGGCAATATGGGTTGACAAGGTCCCTTCCAGTATCCCTATCCACTCCAAAGCAATCTACAATCAGAAATATGACAACTTTGCAAACTTAATTTCAGTGAGATGCAAACTTCAGAAATGGTAGAGTTGAAAACCTACATTCAGAGAAACTGAGTTGCCCCTTTCCCCACTGTTGTGTGTAAATATAAGCTAGGTGAGAGTAGGGGGTAAGCCCCTTTGCAAAAAAACTTTGTTAGGTTCATTGAATATGGTCTTCTGTGAAATAGTTTAGGAGGTTTGAGACTCACTGAAATCACTTTTGATGAATTCAGACAGATCTTTACAATCTGCTGGCTGGTTAGGTAATGGAATTTAAGGTGCTCTCCATATCTGTGAAGCTGGTGCTGATCAAAAGAACCAATACTGTTGATGGCTGCCAACACATGCTTTTGTGCTATAGCTATTGCCTGTTTGTCATAACTGCCTGAGTTAAATCCAACAAAGTTAGTGTGCAATATGGAAGCCCATGGTCATGAAGCAATTATGCCATATAGGTGGCAAAATCATGCCATTTTCTTGGCTGCACACATTTGCATATTACATTTCCCTTATCTGCATATACTGCTCCATATGTATTGATTATGCACTCATTTACATGCACTGCATATCATACAGTTTTTGGGCCTTGTTATGTTGCACTTTGTGTATCTCTGAATCATCAATATATTGCACATGACCACTTTCAGCACAACTTTGCTAAACAAAATGGACAACTTCAGTAAAATATAGTAAAGTTCTGACCACAAAAAATGTGCATGGCATTCTGTCTTGTACACCCATATCACAGGAATTTACAGAGTGGTTTATAAAAACTCTTCCAGTGATTCAGAAATGCGACGTCTGTGATCGCAGCCAAGCTAAAGCTCCTCACATTGCATGTGTGATGAGCCTCAATGCTTATTACCTATGCATGCAGCCAAGCCATTGTGAGTGATGAGCAGCTTTTTGTCCCAGTCACAGCATAGATCAATGAACAGGTTAAAAATGAGCAGCTGAGGTAAGTATGGAAGGTGCATGATCACCTCTAGTAGTTATTGCAAGCTTGAATGCAATATCTATTCACAGAAATGATCCATGTAAAGGACAAATATCATGGATAGCTAAGGGTGGAGTAGAGCTTGTCCTACAGTGACAGAAACTAAAGGAAGGGACTGAAGGATGCAGAGGAAGTTGCCCAACGATGCAGGGAAGCAAAACTCGATAGAGCAGGTGGTATGACAGTACTCAAATGTTGAATAGCATGAAAGTTACAAAGGAGAGGTGTGAAAATAGTATGAAAGTTACAAAGCAGAGGTGCAAAATAGTAAAGTAATATGATGTACTGACCTGCACTAGTCCTGACAATGTCAGAGTGTTGAGCAGTGAACCTGTACTGTAATGTGAATGTCATTAAAAAAGGAAATATGATACTGTCAGGGGAGTCAGCCCATCAATTCAGTCCACATGACAGTATATCCTCAGTTCCCAAGCAGGGGGAGACAGTGAAACAGACTGAAAAGGGTTCCAAAGCACACACACACAATCAGGGAAATGTAACACATATGCAAACTGATAGCAATAAAATAACAATAGGCCTCAAAGGACTGAAACACATGCCTTTCCTTGAGATATTTTCAATACCAGGGGATTAGCAAGGGGAGCCAGTAAAACAGCCATACTAAAAGGGGTAGTAAATACACATATCAGGGAAATTTATCACATTTGTAGACTAAAAAGTTAATGATATAAACAACATACAACTCCCAAGGGATTTGAATGCCATCCAATGCATTGACACAGTAGAAGATGTTTTAAAAGTACACTGTGACACTTGTCTACAACAGGAGGTATGCAGAATCACACTTCTAACATGACACGGTCATACTAATTCCAGTACTGACAAATGTGGTACCTCTTAATAAAAGTTATACAAGTTTATTTTTTAATGGCTGCAACTGTTACTTTGCAAACAGAAACATTATACATGACAGCATGTATATTTACCCTGGAGCTCTCGTACATACACTACTCTGCTCCTGTGCCTCTCCATATTCCTTCCAATGTCTATATGGGCTGGAGATATAAAAATCTGAGAGTAACATGCAATGGCAGAGTATTTGGTAACTTAAATGATTCTATACTTACAGTATTGGTGATGGTGATCATGCCTTAACTTCATCCTCCCATCAGCAAAACAGGTCAGGTTTGCATTGACTCGTCACTCTAGTAATAATGGCACTATTCTCTCAGGAGTGTGATATCAATAACATAGGTGACAGCCATGAACAAACTATTCCAGGCACCAGCCATATACTGTGACCTGAGAGAGCCCTTCTGCATGAGAGTCTGGCTGTAATGCTTATCGAGGATGTCAAGAAAAATCTTGGACTTCTCTTCACACCACCAGTGCTCTAAAAAGAGCACTACTCTTACCTTATGTAGCCATAATTGTCCCACCTTTAAAGATCTCAGGAAACGTATCAAGAGAATTGGTGCCCAAATCAGTTTTCATGGGTTCCATCCTTCACGCAGTGATGGGCACTGGTGGACACCTTGTTTGTATGATGGATGAAAATACAGGTACCAGATTGTTATGGTTGTAATGCCACTTTATGGTGTGAACGTGGTGTGAAACATGGCTGTTTTGCATCCCACAGTGTGCTGCTAACAATACATGCTCCATAGCAACTTCTGGTGGTTAATTATGGGATGACAATTCTCTTTCAGTCCTAATCTGTTATGTGCAGTTTGGGATCATGGAACTGGCTACAGGTGCTTCGATGAGCACACAGTATCAGGTCATCCTTTTCACAATGTTTACTCATCAAGCAAATTCAGCAATTCAGAAACAATAATGTGATGAGCCCGAATAAACATAAAGATTGTGCCCAGAAGGGGAATCTGCACAATGTAAGAGTGATGAGAAGCTCAGAGTCTTATTGTGCAAGGGAAGAAAACTACTTTAAAAAGGGTTTGAGTCCTGCAAGCTAATTTTGTTGAAAGCATTCCTTCTGTGTCATATATCTGTTTTTATAAGGTAAGTGCTACTTTTTATACAATTAATTCAGTTAAATACTTTTGTCTTTGGCTGTTACTACACTGTAATGCCCATGAGGGATATCACTTTGTCAGTAATTTTAAGATGTGTTGGCAAAATCTGTCTTAGGAAATACATTGCAAGTGTACTGCAAGTACTAAACTGTAAGGTTGTTAAGGTTTGATGGTAGATGCCCTCCTGAACTCATATTCTAATGCTCATTGCTATTTTACTGTTGTGTGCCCTCCACAGATGTTAAACTGGTATTTTAATGGTCAAGACTGTTCTTTACTTTCACTTCTGTAATTGTTTTTGTGGATTTTGTGGTCAGTACACAGGCCACACCTGACATTTCCTTAAAGATTGTGGATAAACATATATAACTGTCGGACAGAAATGGAACATAATATATGGTCTACTAGGATAGCAGCATTGTGCAGATTTTTATGGCCATGCAAGAACATGGCTATTAATTCCCCTGTTGTGCATGCTAACAGATGCCGAAAAAAAAATAATAAAAACACAAACCCTAAAAAATATACATGATCTGAAGGCCCATTCACATCCATCTGTAAGAGCAAATTTACTGATGCAGAAAATGAAATGGTACTAGAGGCCCACTATCTCCATGGCTGATGGCTCTTTGGTTTCCACATTTTTAACCAGCCATTCTGTGACCCTGCTTGGGCTGATATGGTCAGCAATGTAAATATGGTGGGTGGTCATGACCACAAGTGTGACGTGGCCCATTGTTGGGTCACTAATATGATCCATACTGCAAACCACCAAGCAGATGCTGTAGCATGGTAACAGTGGGCAACTGGTGGTGGGCCATCAATGAAATCACCTCTTGCAGAGATGGAAGAGTTCCTGTCCTCACTGACAGGTAGTACCATCTCCACAGAGTCCAATAGCATAGTGCTGAAAGTTGGGGCCTAGCTGGACTGGACCCAGAGAGTTTTAGCTGTAGATGCAGCAGGTATGTATTCCTACTTTATATTATCAATAGCCACAGATTCTCCTTAACACATAGCTAGTGTAACATTCCTTAAAGCTATCTGACATATGATGTATGCATACATTCAGGATCGAAGTTCCAAATCCATCTGCATGAGATATGGTTAGAGGTATTCATTTGTTGTTTGTTTGTTTATTTATGCATTTATTTATTGCATTTCCTTTCCAGGATAGTCCATCTGGGCATGAAACCCTTTTCAGTAGAAGTCTGGGGAGACAAGCTCCGGCAAAAAATATATAATATAGAGCAAAAGAGAAACTATAGTTCAGGAAACACAATTCATTTTAAATAGACAAAAAATACAACATTGAACCTAAAAAGGCAACAAATTAATTACAATACAGAACAAAACAGCAAGTATTGATTAGGAAAACAGTTCAATTAAATGGACTTAAAAAGAACACAACACCTCAATAGGTATCAAATTACTAGAGTTGTAACTAAGTCATTATACAGGATAATGCGTTGCCACTGCATACAGGGTAGTATGTAGAGTACAAAAATAGTGAACAGTATGAATGTATACAAGATGGTACAAAGAGCAAACACTAAGGTATTTTCTAAAAATTAAAGCTATAAGGTATTGTTTTTTAAAGTAAATGAGAACTGGTAAAGATCTTGCTGTGTAAGAAAATACTGATATTAGTTACAGTAGTAGGAACAGGACAGAAAGACTAGATTCTCCAAGAGAAATGTAATTTGTTGCATGAGAGGGAAACTGTAGTGAGAGTGTTGACCAGTGAGGCACAGAGAAGTGATATTTACAGTTTTATAGTTGTAGAGCTATCAGTTATATGTGTAGTTGTGACACTGGGTCCTATGTACATTCTTTATATTTTGTGTTTTGGTGTATTCACAGGTGAATCTTTATTCTGCACCAGCATTGTGGAACTACCCCGCCTGATGTTGGAGGATTTATTGCCTCTAATAATGGCAGGGATGAGCTGGCATGGTCAGAGGGTGCAATGCATATGTGTAGTGGTCAGAGGGAGTGTCACCCATGCATTCCTTACTCAGAGTATGGACACAATCTCCATGCCTGCAGATGCCCATGAAAAGCAACCATCTAACAGTAGGCAGGTTGATGGGGGCAGTCTAGATCAGGAAAGTGTGGTGGCCCCCACATTAAAGATGACTGTAGGGTGTGCATGTGTGTGTGTGTGTGTGTGCATGTGTGTGTGTGTGTGTGTGTGTGTGTGTGTTGTGTCCATTGTGGAGGCACAGGCTAGTTCCTCCAGTGCCATGGCAGAGATAGTGAGTGTGATCCAGGCTGTGACCTACAGGAGTGCATGACCCATATGTGTGAGTCATTGGATAGACTTAATCACACACTGGACTAAACAGTGTTTTCTCTGGCATGTCAGTCAGTAGTGAGAAGCCATCCTCATGGTTGGTCATCTACTACATCCACAGATGTTAGTCAACCTGGTCGTGGATGAGGGAGATCCTGTTCCCACAGTGCCAGCACTTCCACTGCAACATATATTGTGGAGGTGTCTATGTGCAACAGAGGGCATTCCTGTGGTCGTGAATAATTATCATGCTGGCCCATCTACTAGTGGACTTCACTGTAGGTCACACAGAAGACCAGCATTAAGCCTAGGTCATGATACAGCCAGTGCAACTCCTAGCAGAACCAGCTCTCATGGCTTGAGATGTGCACGGAAAGCTGAACTCTCTGTCATGCATGCCATAGTCCTTCCCAGTAGGCCATGACACCATGTTTCACTGTTGGTGCACATACTAAGGCTATGCCCCTGCATATATACACATACACACACACACACACACCACCACCACAACCCTAAGCACATCACATACACACCCTGGCCATGTCCCTTCAATACATAACGCAGATATGTAATGTGTAAACATACACTGATATGAAATATTTTGAGTGGCTGATCATAAAGCATCTTTCATCATGCTTACCTCCTGATTTTGACCCTCTGCAGTTTGCATACAGAGCTAACAGATCCATGGCTGATGCCACATTAGTAGCATCACACATCTCCCTTGAGCATTTAGAGGGCAAAGAGAACTATGTGAGGATGCTGTTCATAGACTTCAGCTCTGCATTTAATATGATGGTACCAATGCAGCTGGTAGAAAAACTGGCACATTTATGAATCAGTAAACAACTTGGTAACTGGCTCCTGGATTTCCTAAATGGGAGACCACAGAGGGTGTGTTCTGGTAGGAACACATCAAAGTGCATCACGATTAACAACGGGGTTACACAGGGATGTGTTCAGGACCACTATTATTCACCATCTTGACCATGACTGCTATGCTAAGCACAAGTCCAACCATATCATCAAGTTTGCTGATGACACCACAGTCGCTGGGCTCATCACAAAGGAGGATGAAAGGGCGTACAGAGAAGATGTGGCATATCTGATCAGTTGGTGCGAGGGGAACACCTTGACCTGAATGTAGACCAAAGAGATTATCATTGACTTCAGGAAGAGGAGAACAAACCACCCAGTGCTGAGGATCAATGGTGAGAGTGTGGAGAGGGTTAAGAAAGTGCACCAATGCCTCCACATTTTAAGAAGGCTGAAAAAAAGCTAAGCTTCCTCCTCATATTATCAATACCTTCTGTAGAGTTGCAATAGAAAGCATCCTCACCTGCAACTTCACAGTGTGGTTTGGAAGCTGCACAGTTACAGAAAAGAAGGCACTACAAAGACTGTTGAGGGTTGCAGAAAAGGTAACAGGTTCCAATCTTTCATTGATACATCTTTTTTCTGCAAGAAGCATTTGAAAGGCCACCAAAATAATACAGGACAACACACATCCTGCGCATGGACTGTTTAAGCATCTGGCATTGGGCAGGAGATATTGCAGCATCCGCTGCAGGACTACAAGATTCAATAACAGTTTCTACCCTCAGTGATTATCCTTCTGAACTCTGGCACTAGTCACAGGGTTCAGTCAATTTTTTATTTATTTGTGCAATATATACTTACATATATTCCAAGTAAGTGCAGTAGTTATTTAATATCCATAGTCAGTATTGTTTAACCCACTCAAGTGCAATATTAGACAAATTACTTAGGCACTGTTGAGTCTGTAGTGTGTTTTGTATTACTTTAAATAGGGTAGGGTAGTCAAGAGAGGGTATTCTTTTTGTATGAGTGTTGGTAAATGTCTCTGCTTTTTCTTGTGTATATTGGGAGTAGTATTGTATATTTGTTAATTATGTTTATTCCTCTGCTTGTATGTGTTGTTTCACTTTCCTTTGTAATCTCAAGAATTGAGCTGATACATGAAATTTCATTTATGCTACACGTGTGTAGTTCTAAATGACAATAAAGTTTACTTTGACTTTGACATAACCCCCCCCCCCCCAAAGCTGGTTCTCACACTACCCATAAATGCACTTTTTCTTCTGATACACCTCAGTGCTCACACTCACACACTTCCCTGTGAAAGACATGTACTTCTGCATTCCCTTGAGCATTTGTGCAAATGATGACAGATGTGCCCTGCCCTTTGTACATTTTTACTTGGGTTCTTTATAGATGATGCACAGCATGGTCAATATAAGCATAGGAAGCACAGCATGGTGCTTTTGTATGCATAATTTTTACTTTATGTATCTGTTTAGCTCTTGTATAGTTATGTTGTAAAGCTTTGTGCAATGTGCTGCCTCTTTGCTAGTGCCACGGCATACTGTGCCTGCCACTGTCTGGTATAGTCATTCCCTGCTTCAAGCTCCTCCTCCATACCACATATACTCCCTCGCATGCTGAAGCATGATATGGAGAATTTGATGGAGTATACTTGAGGCAGATGTCTGAGACACCACTACTGTGCTGAGGAATTGCTGTAGTATTCTTGAAGCAGATGCTTGTGATACCCTGTGTCCACAGAAGCTCAGTGAAAGGTCTCTGTAGCTAATATTTATAAAGCTACAGATACCTTTCAGTCCAATGGGATAAGAACTCTATGACTCCCATGGAGCTGCAGACAAGATCAACATATGTTCACAATTTCCTGCATGGTGTCCCTGTCCATGCAGTATTGGTCCATTATGTCGGTGTCAAGGAGGTCATGGAATCTGAAGTGGCAGATGACCGTTCACCTCACAGGCAATGTCATGTGCCACTGCATAAACTGACTGCAATGAAAGTAACTTGCACATACACATTTACAATGGCTGCAGCAATCCCAAAGATATTTGTGTGATGTGCTCTTCCCAAACACAGAAGTATGTCTGAGTTCTACTCTAAGGTAAGTGCAGTGCTGCTGAGTGGCATTAAAACATTTCTGAATCACTCTGCCAGGTATTTTCTCATTCATATACTGTACATGGTGCTTCATTATACAGTCATTATATTAACCATGTTAATTCAGCTGGCTGCGTTGTGCTGGATTTTCTCAATCACACACACCCTGCTCATTGTAGCTCATTGCGCAAATTTCCTTACTGCAACAGAGTTTTCCTAATTCAGCCCTATATCTTCGGGTTAGCAAGTTTCACAGAACTGGTTTAAAACAGACAGTGTCGAAAACAAACCAGTAAAAAAAAGACAAATTAGTTTAAATACCACACCTAAAAGATCACATGGCATACTCATCCATTAATTCTTAAAAACATACCCATATATTTAGCATTAAATAAATGCCACTTATATCTTTAAAAACTTATTAACACCTCTTATTTCTTATCTTGTGGTGCTTTGTTTCCATTGACAATTTTCATGCTTCAACATATAAATGATTTATGAATTTCTACTTAGGTAGTTTAGTGAATCCCCCAGATTTACGAAGCCCTTTATAGTGTACAAGATTAGTCTAAGAGCTATATTCGGCAATATGGCTGACGTGTGATCCAGGAACAAGCTCCCAGGATGTGCACGTGAGCTCTTAGGCTAATCCTGCACGGACTGAACTGCTGTATGCAAATTACCCTCCGTTGTAGGTGAAAAACATGCAAATGAGGGTAATTTGTGATCCAGGAAGCTGTCAGCTGCCAGTGCAGGACGAGTGCAGTCTGCAGAAATGTACTCAGTTAGTAACCGAGTACATTTCTGCAAACTACAAAACGGAGCTATGACAGCTCCAAATAGATGCTGCATATCATTGAGGAAGCATGCCAATGGCCAAGTATAAGGCCATTGCATTGAAAACTGTTTCAAAACTAAAAAAAATCAACTTTTATTTTTTTTCGCCAATCTCAGCTGTTTAAGCATAGGGCAGCAGCGCAAACGGGATCAGAGGGAATATAAAAAAATAAACTTATAATGAGCATTCTAACTAAAAGCAGTATTCTGCCATGCAAGTCAATGGCAGGCATAAGACAACCTGACCAGTGAGTAATGGTTGCTAATGGGGGAGGCTCAGTGTGGGACATGTAACTATGCATTAGCAGGCAATCCTATGCAAATGAGGGGAAGGATAGTGACTCCCAGATTTCACCAGGGTGTGAGGCAGGTCCCAAGAGTGTAAGAGTATAAATAGCTGGGTGCAAGACTAGGATATAGGTGACATCATGGGGGTGTGTGTCAGGCATACTGTAAGTGGATTGGAGCCCTGTGGCTCAGGACTGCTCCTAGCGTAGCACAGCTAAGCTAGAGGTGTGTCCAAACTGCCTAGCACTCTTTACAAAGTGGTTTTACAGGAAGAAAAAGGAAGTTAAACCGGGAAATAGCAGCTGTGTGCACATTTGAGCACTCCATTTGTGTGCTGCACACACAGGCTTAAACAGGGAGGCAATGGGAAGGGAAAACAGCAGTAGGAAGGTAATCAAGGAGAGCTAGCTTAGCTGACAGGTGAAATGTATCAGAAACAGCCAATTACACAAGCAGCAGCCCAGCCCAGCACACCACTATAAACTATGCAAACACCCTTCCCACTTGTTTTTCCCAAAACCCTGCACCACTGGTGTATACAGATGGGGACATTTTACAAAATGAAAGCAAGAGAAAAAATGTTAGGGGCTGCTTTTGCTATCATAAACCAGCATATGTAAGAGGCTGAGGGTGGTGAGGATGTGAATGCTGCTGAGCAACCCACAGTGAGGAGACAGAGAGGAGTGTACAAACCCAGGGTAACCGACCAAGGGCTACATGAGCTGGAGATAGTGGAGCACTGTAGGGTGGACAGGGACCTCCTACAGCAAATTGTTGAGTTGTGCCAGCCACGCCTCACACACAGAACTAACAGAGGGGAAACCATCTCAGTGAATACCAAGGTATGTGTAGGCCTAAGAATATTAGCTACAGGTACCTTCCAAAGGCCAACTGGGGATATGATGGGGATTCCACAGGCATCAGCATCCAGGGTACTCCACCAATTCCTGGATGCCATGTCAGCACATGTCGGTGAGCATGTATATTTCCCCATCACCCGTGAGGCATTGGCCAGCAATATGTGTCTCTTCCACTACAAAGCAGAATACCCTGAGGTAGTGGGTGCAATAGACCGCACGCACATATGCATGAAAGCACCCCCAGGTGAGCAGGGTAGAGTCTACATTTATTTATTTTTATTTATTTTTATTTTACATTTGTTAACTGGGAGAGTCCGACTGGATACATGTCCATTTTCAGCGGAGGCCCAGGGAGAAAAGCTCCAGGTACATAACAGACATATGAACATTGTTAATGCAAAAAAGGAAGATAGTTGAGTTCTAAATACAATATAAAGATACATCACATCTTGGGAAAAAAATAACAGCAGCATATAAAAAAAAACATAGGTCAGTTACAAAGGCGAGGCGCCTTGTTAAAAAGCGGTTAAGGATAGTGAGGTAAGGTACATCAACCGCAAGGGCTTCTCCCCATCAATTGCCAGGTTGTGTTCGATGCTCAGGGCATAATAATGAATGTGTGTGCTGGCTGCCCTGGAAGCTACCATGATTCCCACATCTGGCATCTGATGCAGCTGTACCAGACATTTGCTAATGGGGACATCCCACATAGCCACCTGGTGGGGGGATGCTGGATACGCACTGGAGTCATGGCTGATGACACCCATCAGAAATGCACACACACCCGAACAAGAACTCCATAATGAGGCACACGCACAAACACGAATTATAACAGAGCATGTGTTTGGGATGCTCAAGTCACGGTTCTGGTGCCTGGACACATCCGGTGGAGCCTTGCAGTACTCACCAACTACATGTACCCAAATTTTCCTTGTATGTGCCATGCTACACAATATGATCCTGTGGAAACAGCTGCAGCAGGGCCACACGACCCCCCACCAGTGCCAAGGCCTGCACAGACACAGAGTGACTCGGAGGAGGAAGAACCTGAGCCTGCCCCAGTAGGCAGAAGGAGGTGTGCCCAGTATACCCTGGCACTGGCAAAGAGGCAACACATAGCACATGCACTGACACAGTAGGGACTCAGGGAATGACACCTCTCTCCAACTCGCACATACAGTAAAAGGGATGCCAAACATGACACTACCTGTACTCAACCATGTATAGGGAGTGTAATATGTGCATCCGACATAGGCAGCCCTGCAGCACCACCGTCAATACTGGGACACTCACAAGGTAAGTGACTCACACATGCCAGTTGGGGGGGGGACATACCCAACAGCAGTCACAGCCAGCAGGATAGGTGTAGACAAACACAAACAAATGCTGTACTATGGCCTCTGAATGAGCCCTATGGGTAACCCCTCCCCCAGGCCTACACACACAGACTACAGCAGGCGAGGCAGTTGGATGCAAGTTGTGAAGGCTAGGAAGTCAGAAACTAATATGTAGGTAGTTAAAGCTAAGATCTGTAGTACACTGATATGCCTCTAGCCAGCATGATAGGTAAGACTACTGACTGAAATAGTGTACCCGACATACCAGTACAGTCCTAGCAAATGTGTAAAAGTGTCAGATGTGCCCCCCATCCTATGTACACTTATAGTAACAGTCAGATGTGTCCCCACCCCTGTGTAGAAATGTAGAAACAGTCAGCTGCCCCCCCCCCGCTATGCAGAAAAGTAGCAACAGTCAATGCCAAATGACCGATATATACCATGCAGACACAGCATGCTACCTGTTGGTGTACAACACAAAGGTCAGCACCGCAGTACAAACGACCTGGACTTGATCCACACATGCAATATAGATGGCCATACTGGGCATGCTCACACACTTAGAGGAATGAAGGAATGAAGGCAATGTCAGTCAACAACATACTGAAAGGTCATACTGAGCATGCTCACACACTTAAACACATGAAGGCCATGTCTGCAAACACCAGTGGACCAGACATATCTGGCAGTTGCAGTTCTTATTGCAGACACATGTCAGTATGCACCACTCCTGCCTTGCACACACAGTGGATAGGAATACAGACATAAATGTAAAGACAACACACTATAATGAGGCAAAGGTAGACAGATGTGTGGAAGAAGGTGACCATGACAAGGAGTCATCTGGGCCGGTCCCACCTAGCACACAGCTAAAGGGCCCCAAACACATGAGGTGCAGGTGTCACTCACTGCAGATACTAGCCACCAGTATTTGTTAGCATGACAGACTGTGTTGCACGTGCCAGCTGTGCAATATGATTGTACAAGGAGGTAGTCACCTAGTAGCTCTATACACGTACATGTAACATATGACCCCGTGTGTGCCCACATGTGGCATGTCAACCCCTACATGAATGAGTTATGACCCATGCACACACCACCCTCCCCATATCAGTATTATGACAAGCCTGCTGAGGTCATCCAATGTGAAATACATCTTTGGGAGAGCTGTGACTCAGTAATCACCATGGTGCATCCCATAACTGCATACTGCTGTAGTGATAAACTAGTTAGGTAGTAGTTCTAACCCCAGACTTGGCAACTGTGTGAGTGTGTGTTTGTGTGCGTGTCTCTCTTGTCTCTAACTGTGTAGAGAGAAATGCTTTTTAGGCTACTCACACTCCGTACAATTCATATACACAATTTTGGTAAGCCTGTTGATGTCACTCACCTAGAAATACACCTCTGGGGAAATCATACCCCAGTAATCTCTGTAGTGTGTCCTATAACTGTGTACTGGTGTAGTGTGATAAAGTAGTTAGGTAGGTGTTTTAACCCCAGACCTGGCAACTGTGTGTGTGTGTGTGTGTGTGTGTGTGTGTGACTGAGCAGAGAGCAATGCTTTTTAGGCCACTCACACCCCGTGCAATTCATATAGTCAACTTTGGCAAAGCTGCTGATGTCACTCACCTAAAAATACAACTCTGGGAAGGTAATAGCCTAGTAAGCTCTGTAGCGTGTCCTATAACTGCATATCGCTGTATTGTGATAAAGTAATTAGGCAGGTGTTCTCACCCCAGACCTGGCAACTTTGTGTGTGAATCTGTGTGTGTTTGTGTCTGAGTAGAGAGCAATGCTTTTTTAGGCCACTCACAGCCCGCACAATTCATATACTCAGCTTTGGCAAGACTCCTGATGTCACTCACCTAGAAATACAACTCTGGGAAGGTAATAGCCTAGTAAGCTCTGTAGTGTGTCCTCTAACTGCGTACTGCTGTAGTGTGATAAAATAGGTAGGTGTTCTAACTCCAGACCTGGCAACTTTGTGTGTGTGTGTCTGACTGAGTAGAGAGCAATGTTTTTTAGGCCAGTCACACCCCATACAATTCATATACTCAACTGTGGCAAGGCTGCTGATGTCACTCACCTAGAAATAAACCTCTGGGAAAGTCATGGCCCAGTAATCTATGTAGCGCATCCTGTAACTGCGTACTGCTGTACTGTGATTTAGAATTGTGGTAAGGTTCCATCTCCACCCATGGCAGTTCTGGATGTTTTGTGTGTGTTTCAATATCTGTAAATGGAGCAATGCATTTTAGTCTAGTCATTCGCAGTACAGTTAAAATGCCCTACTTTGCCAATCCTGCTGATGTCATTCATTGTGAAATACAACTTTGGGGAGAAAGTTCTTTTAGTAATCCCTGTGGTGCAACCTATAACTGCTCCCTGCTGTAGTGTGATGTAGGCTTTGCTCAGGGGTTCTATACCCACACATGACAGTTGTGGATATTTTGTGTGTGTCTCACTGTCTGTGTAGGGAGCAATACATTTTAGTCTAGTCACTCGCAGTACAGTTAAAATGCCCTACTTTGGTAAACCTGCTGATGGCATTCAGTGTGAAATACACCTATGTGGAAAGATGTCTCTAATAATCCCTGTGGTGTGTCCTATATCAGCTCCCTGCTGTAGTGTGATGTAGGCCTTGGTCAGGGGTTGTATACCCACACATGACAGTTATGGATGTTTTGTGTGTGTCTCACTGTCTATTAGGGAGCAATGCATTTTATGCTAGTAACTCGCAGTACAGTTGAAATGCCCTACTTTGGTAATCCTGAATACACCTTTGGGGAAAAAGTTCTCCAGCGTAGTACTGTAGTGTGATAAACTAGTTAGGTAGGGGTTCTACTCCTAGACATGACAGGTGTATGTAACTCGTATCCTGTGTAGAGGTGAGTGTGTGACACCTGTGGGCAATGTGCAGGGGGTTTTGCTTATTTATTTTATGGTGGCCCTACTATATATCACAATGTCAACCATACAGGGATAATAAATGTAAATTAGCTGGGAGGCTAGGGTGCAAAGCCATACCCATACATGTGACATCAAGGCCAGCCAATCCAAGTTAGCAACCCCACTATTACCCAGAGAACAAACTCAACCCATGTGTCATACACACACACATGCCTAGGCAACAGCCAATATGTGGGTAGTACACTGCGTATTGGCCACTGATAGTAACTATGCAGTGATAGCAGTGGGCTACAGAGGACATGTCACCCTGCCCATCTGTCCAATATGCGTGTACATGCAGACAGTGCACCACCACCATATTCCCCAATGGACACCTGCACCACCTGTGGTGCCTTCACATGTGACTCACAACAGACATACCATGCCTGACAACATGCCCTATATGAACAGATGACACTGACATCAATGAATGCTGTTGGCATGCTATCAATGTAGGTGAAGAGTAAACATGCTGCCCATTACCAGTTCCTGCTACAGGTGGGAAAGACTGGCACATCTGATGAAAATTGTTCACATCATGGCCCAAACACCCCAGGTACAGTTCCACATGTCACTGTACATGCTTGTGGGAGTTGTGCACATCCCAGACACCATCCATGTCATGGACTAAGGAACACATATACGCCATGTGGTGTACAGCATTGGCCACACACAATAGTCACCCAGGTGACTGGATGGGGGAATGCAATACCCACCTGTGTGGGCAAATGCAGTATCTACAGGCCTGAGCCACAATGCAGACCATTGTCATGTGGCCTGATGCCAAGGTATACCCATTGCCTATCCTTGTATAGCCTGCTGGCACAGTTGACCTCCACCCACCTGTGTAGACATGCACCCATGCTTGTCAGAACTAGCACCCTGTGTGTTCATGTGTGTGTGTTGTATGGTGCGTATGTCCACATCCACACTCACTACAACCCCCAGGGCATACTGAAGCATGCTGTCTGATGTTTGACATCTCCTCATACTCTTTGCCCACACGGCCTCCGTATGACCCACGTGGTGCATGTGATACCTGCACATTGATATTTTGTGGCAATCCCACTAGTGATGAGTTTCACTCCAGGCCCTGCCAAGTGTGTCAGTGTATGTGTGTCCCTGTGTGAGTGTGCCTGTGTTGATGCTGGCACCTGTTCATGCAGACAGGCACATGTACAACACCTACCATATATCTACCATATCCCTGTTGCAGATGTCAGTCACCCTCACATATATTTTCTGAGTGCTCCACATCAGGTAACCCATATGGTGCATCCAGTAACTGCATCGAACTGTGATAGCACTACATAGTTGTCGGGGGTTTGATACCCTGTGCTGGTAGTGTCTGACACAAACATGCTTCAGTTTTACTCTCCCACCCCTCCCTGACATGTATCTTCCTCTGTCTGCCTCCCCCACTCCCTCTCTGGTAGATGTAGAGACCCACACCTGCCTTGCTTAGGCAGCAGCATGTGTATTTTACGTGATGCTCATGATCAGCTGATGGCCTCTGCATGAATTGCAGCCCTCCCCTAGCTGATTGCATGTGGAACAGCTTTGGTAACAATCCCATAGCCAATTGCATGGAAACACAATCCAGTACCTAGGAACATCATGGTGGTGTTGGGCCTTTGCAGTCACTGTGAGCAGGAACTAGATCTGCTGTTTGGCAAACAGCATCTCAGATGGATTGGGGATTTACCTCTAACAACATACACAGGAGGGGGATGTGCCTGACCTGACTACAGACTGTAAGTGTTGCTACACTGCATTTGTAGTAATGTTGGTTTAACAGTGTTTGTCTGGATTTGCCTGTCGTACATGTTGCAATACCTCCCATGTCAGTTCCATGTATATGAGGAATCCCCATCTGCAGACTGGGCAGTATTGTGCCTATGGTTTCATGTGTTAGCCACAAAACATCTATCTGTGGAATGCAGAAGGTAGTGTGAGGATTGCAACCTGTAGATGGTAAAGGCCGTGACAGTTACTGACTTCATATCCCTCATAGGACATATGTTGCAACAAACCTCATTACAATGGAAAATATATGAGGTTATCACAGCAACATGTCTATACAGGCCCTGTGTATGTACTGTCAGCCACACTTCTCTCAACCTTTGTATCTGATAACAAGCCAGTGATATATCAGATTGCTACACATGTCATGTACAGTAGGGGTTATATTTCATGACATAAGTTGGACATTCTGTGGATGTTTGTACAGTACTGAGGTCTTTGTAGTTATGATGAATGTCAGCAGTGTGTGTATTGTTAATATGTACTTTAGCCTGTGTACAGACTGTGGTAGATGTCATTGTTCTAGCTCCCCTTCTATCAGATGTTACATGCTGCCCAACTGTATGGTACCATTTTGCTGTACATGTTTGTAGGACCATACACACACATGTCCCATACCACAGACAGCCATCAGACCAAACTGTGTAGCAGCCCAGTATATGTAGGGTTATTCTGTGAGTGGCACATATGAGGATGGTGTAGAACAGATCGTCCATATACTGTAATATTATGCTAGCTTACCATATGTGGCTGTGGCTGTGTTTACATTGGTTCTGGTTATGCACTGTCACACAGGTGTATCTTACCCTGTGCTGTGACATGGCTGTTGAGCCTGCTATATATGCAGGTACATGTGCATTACCCCATACAAGATGTAGGCCAGTGTTGAGCCAGTCTGCCTGTAGCCTGCACAGTGCATTGTTACATGCCTAGCAGCTTAGTGTACTTAACCAGTGGGATGTTATGTGCAGATACTTGGCAGATGTACTGCTGCTGGGCCTCCTTTGAATGTCATGTATGTCAGACAGAGCAGTGGGAAAATGTACAGATGTATGTCAATATCTTGTGGGTAGTATGTGTCCATGGCACCCCTGTACCAGCAGTCATTATGTGTCAGGCCAGACAGGAGTGTGTGAATCCAACACCTATGGTGCCAAATGTATACCAGTAGTTATGTGTTATACCCATCTACATGGCTGTCTACAACCATATTGTTAAGCCTGGTACAGATGTGGTGCACTAAGGGATTATGTGTATACCTCTGGACTGTACAAGGTGTGTCCGAAGTTCCACATATAGTGGCCAATATCTCTGCTGCATTCCACAGGTGCATTACATGCTAGTGGCTGTAATTTACAATGATTTCCTTAGGATGTCTGTCAGTAGCCAATGGCACACATGTTATAAGCAGATGTCAGCATCCACACATGCCATGTCTGTGAAGACAATCCCAATGACAGTAGCAACAGTCTAGTAATGTACCTGCTATACATACCTGTCATCCCCTTGCACTACGACTTTGGGACTGTAGGGGCTAGTGTATGGTGGCACGCCATGTATAGGACATATGGTGGAAATATATGTACATATAACTATCCAGATAGCCATATCTATATAATTACACATGTGCACTACATTCAATTACCAGTGTCATGGCAACCACCCACTATAAATCCCTACAGCATGTGGGTGTGGTCCCTTTACATTTCCTGTGTGATGGACATCCTTCCTGTGTGTGGGCATCAGTGATACAGACAGCAGGTAGCAATACCCCTTACAGGAGAACCTGCACACTCAGAGTGGCCACATATTTGTAGGAGGATCAGGAACTACAGACAGACTGTGAGTAGAGTTGTGTTATGCTTTGCATAGTATTGGTGTTGCAGGGTGTGTGTGTGTGTGTGTGTGTGTGTGTGTGTGTGTGTGTGTGTGTGTGTACATACTAGTGTACCTTGGAATGCAGTCTGTCTGCATAGCTCACTACTGTGGACCTATCCTCTTGCTGGACAGAGGTATGCCTATCATGTGTTGTTCATCCACCACACAGGTCCTGTGTCAGATATTACACTGGCAGTGTGTGTGTTGCATGCTATCAGTACATGGCTACATCAATTTCTATTTCTAAACTCAATTTCCTGACTAAGGGTATGTTGCAGATTATCCTGTAACACCAGCACCTTGCTTAGTGTATGGCAACAGTGTTCCACATATGTGCCTGTGTTCCAGTCTCTGCCCTTCATCTACATGCCAAGATTTGCACATATGTCATGCTGTTGAGGGTTGTTCTGTAGTGGGCTGTGAGTATATCACACTGCCATTAGTCCACTGCTGTTGTATCCCTCACACATACAGTGAGGCTGGGGCCATATATGTGTGGGCATCACCTACACAACACATGTGCGCCCTTATGCACTGCAGAGGCCAATGTATGTAACAATGGTATATGGGCCTGTATTATTGAGTCAGGTGGGGAGCATCATAAATGACCTAGGCTGTTACAAAATGTGAGGGTATAGGGGTGAGCTGCCACAAGGTATCTGGATGTACAGTACCGTATACTCCACCTATATTGACATTACTTACATGACTTGGGGTACTGCAAGCCCACTGTCTCCTGCCATACACACTGTTCTGTGCATTATGCCTTGTTGTGTACCGGTTACAACCCATTTGATCACAAAACTTCTTTACCTCCTACGGAGTTTGTACAGAGTGTAGATAGAGGCTGCCAAACTACACACCTGCAGTACATACTGCTGATTGTGTGGTACCCTGTGGCCCAGTCTGTCTGCACTATTGTACATTCTGAAGGGCTTGGCCTGGGCAGCAACTGTTGTGAACCTTTCCAGACTACTGTATTTGTGTAGCTGTTTCACAGTTGCAGTACTCTGTTTATATGGTTGTCAGTATCTGAACAGCTATATGACATGGCATATAGAACTGTTATACTACACAATTAAAGGATTCCCATTTCTGCAAGCCTGTGTGTGGTGTCTTTCCTATGACCTTTCTTTGGGAATATGTTGCAGGCAACGATTGACATTAGTATGTGTCGCCCATACATTTTCCAGTTGTTCAGGTGTTAACTGTAGGCATAGTGGCTGTTCCATATTGTGTGCACCTTCTACATGTGTATCTTACTGTACATATATCTGCATGTGTATGTGTAGTCACATGCATATATATATAGATATGTATATGTATATCTGTATCTGCATATCTGTGTCTGTATATCTGTATCCTGGGGATGTTGATGGCTTTCACATATTACATGTCCTATGGGAGGCAGACTGCACTTGGTAGTGTATTGCACGGTGCATGTGTTTGGCTGTGGAGGGATACCTATTTGTACAAGATGTATAGTGTGTGGGGCCTCTCAACCCCATTAATGGTGCATGTGGACATAGGTGTATTTGTTAATCTGCAATTGCTATCTACAGATGTATGGCCATATATACCTATATAGATATATTTATCTGCTAACAGATATATAACTATATGTGCAAAGATAGTGATATATATGTATATAGAGTTAGTAAAACAAAATATATATTTACATATATGTATATATATATATATATATATATATATATATATATATATATATATACACACACATATATGGATATGTTGTATCTGTTAAGGTTGTAATATAGTTACACACACAGACATCTAGATATTGGTATACATTCTCTGTACTGTTACATGACAGGACTGGCTGATATGTTTCTGAAACATTGAATATCTGCATATCTGTCATGGCTTAGTGGTACATCACCTTGTCTAAGGTGTGCAGGGTCCTTGGTTTGAGCCTTGCAAGAGCTGTTTATTTTGTAGCTGGGCAGAACATGGCCCATTGGATACAGAGTGATTAAGGCACTTTAAAGCAGTTGTAAGCAGGTTTGCCCGGAGCTGAGCACTGCCTACACAGGTCAAGCAATTTAGAAGCTGAGTGTATGAAAACGTAACAGGAGGTTAGCAGTGCTTACCGTCGGCCAAACCCGCATACAACTGCTTTAAAGTGCCTTAATCACTCTGTATCCAAGGGGGTGTGTTCTGCCCAGTAAAAAAATAAACAGCTCCTGTAAGGCACGAAACCAGGACCCTGCACACCATACACAAAGTGATTTACCACTAAGCCATGGCAGATATGCATAATCATGATGTTTTCACATACATATCATCCAGCCTAGGTATACAACACTACAGGGAATGTATTCCACCATGTAGATGTATTTGTGTGTGCGTATATATTCAACTTTAAATGGATATAACATATCTATATATGTCAATATAACTATAGAAATACACACACACACACACACACACACACATATATATATATATATATATATATATATATATATATATATATATATATATAAGCCAGTAAGTACGTATATACATTGATATGCATGCATCTATAGATATATATGTATACATCCATATGTCCACATATATACAGCACTAGGAATGTATATATCTCATCTGATCCCTCAAAGAATGTAACTGGCATCCTCTAAAGTACCTTAGTCTTGATGATGCAGTTGAATTTTTTAATACTACCTTCCTGAGCATCCTTAATTACCATGCCCCCATAAGACTTTCCATAACCAAAGCACAACCCTCCCCATGGCTACAGAAAACCACTAAGTCAGAAATGAAAAACAGGGATAAAGCCTGGGAGCACTGGTGCAAACCCAAAACCCCTTCAACTAGACAGAAATTCCTAGAACTACGCAATAGAGTCAAAAAGCTAATAAAAGAGGACAAATTCCAATACTACCAGTCTGCCCTAGACTCCTCCCAAAACAGCCCCAAACAATTCTGGTCCTCCATGAACTCCATCCTCCACCCAGGTAAAGTCAGTACCCCTCCTCCTAACATTCCTCACTCCTCCGAAAATATTGCTACCTCATTCAACACACACTTCACACAAACCATACTTTCACTAGCTGAACAACACAATCCCCCTCCCTTCCAACCCACACCTTCAACTAGTAATCTCCCCACTGCCTTCTCTTTTTTTCCTGTACCTACCTCCAACATAAAAAAACTCTTAACTAAACTTAAGCCCACCAAATTAGCAGCAGACAACCTCCCAAGTGAATACCTACAAATCGCAGCTGATGCTCTGGCCTACCCAGTATCCATCTTGATTAACCGATCTCTGTCAGAAAGTTACGTTCCCACACTGTGGAAAGTATCACATATAATTCCCCTCCACAAAGGCGGCCCCTCCACAGAACTAACCAATTACCACCCCATAGCTATTCTCTCTCCACTCTCCAAAATACTAGAGAGATGCATACACTCTCAGGTCTCAGACTACCTCCTTACTAACAACCTCCTTTCCAATACTCAGCATGGTTTCCGACCAAACCATAGCACCACCACTGCCTTACTCTCCTTTACTAATACTATCCTCAGCATAAAAACAATGGCTATCTCTCCTCTGCTACTTTCCTAGACCTATCCAAAGCACTTGACATGGTCCCATACAAACAACTTATCTCTGTCCTCAATAACCTATCCTTTTCTCAATCAGTCACCAACTGGTTTTAGAGTTACCTGTCTGACTGCCAACAATCCGTTGTATGGCAGAATGACATATCTCCCCAACTACCTGCCTCCATAGGAGTTCCCCAAGGATCCATCCTTGGACCCCTACTTTTCTCTGTTTTCACCAATAATCTATCCTATGCCACCAAACATGGCACACTCATACAATACGCAGATGACTCAACCATCATCTGCTCAGCCCAGTCCCTACCCAAACTGCAAAAATTCCCACAGGAAGCCTTTTCCTCTGTTGAAATTTGGTTATCCAATGCCCAATTAATACTCAACCCAAACAAAACTAAACTACTCATCTTCCAACCCACCAGACATACTCCCACTTTAACATCACAGCAAAAGACAACACCACTATATACCCAACGGAACACACCAAATTGCTAGGAGTGGAAATAGACAGTAAACTAAAATTTGACATTCACATATCCATGACCATAAAAAAAGTCCACAAAAAAACTAGGAGCGTTATACAGAAATAAGCAACTTCTCACCAAAGCAGCAAATATTTCAGTAGCAAATTCCCACCTTATCTCCACCCTACTTTCTGCCTCTCCAATATATACCAACCTGAGGCAATGCGATCTAAACAAGCTAGAGACCTGCTACAACAAAATCACCAAATTCACCACAGGGGCATCCTACCAAAGTCACCACTGTCTCAACTTGCTGAACTGGGCTGGCTTGAACTCCCTCACCTCCTTCAATGGTATCAACTCTCACTTGCCCACAAAGTAGTAAACCATCCACTAAATGTCCCATCCCTCCAGAATCTACTACAATGCTATCGCACCACCAGACCACTAAGATCCAGCAACAAAAATCACTTGCAGATCACTAAAGCCAATAACTCTGCTGGTGAAGCACTATTCTCTTGTGCCATAGCCAAATTATGGAACTCCCTCCCACCCACAATTACCTCCATACCATCATGCACCCACTTCAAAACTTTACTAAAAGTGCACCTAAAAACATGCTGGCTATGCCCTTGCAACTCCCACTCTAATATCACTCACCCCATCCAACCACTACCTTTCTTTCTTCCCCACTAACTACCTTGATTATAGAAAGCTCAGACGCTCATATGGCTAATACTTATTAAACAGCAGGAACTTCTTATTGTAACATTTGTTAATGTCTGTTATGTACTTCGCAGATAAAGATTCTAGTTGTCTACTGATGTACTATGTTCTTCATCTGTAAATATGTTTGTAATTAATTGCTATGTTAATCGCTATGTAATCCAGTGTAACTAATGTCTGTTTATTTTAACTGTGGAGCTTTTCTCCCTGGGCCTCCACTGAAAATGGACCTATGTCCAGTCGGGCACTCCCGGTCAACAAATGTAAATAAATAAATAAAATATATGTCAACATATAAATGGCTCACCTTTGAAAGGGAGAAATCCATGTGTCCGAAAGCTGGAAGGCCAAAAGTATGTTCCCAACATTGCACAATCTTGCAATAAATGCATTGAATATGCAATGAGTGAATGTCACTATGCATTTGCTCATTGTAAATTTGACAATTTGGATGCGGATGGCACTATAGTGGGGATGGGGAATATTTGCCTATCACCACTGTAGTGCGAACTTGAAGTTAATATATCACAGTAGGGGGTTGTGGGGGGCCCATCTCCCAGATGGGGGGGTGCAGGGGGGCATGCCCCCCTGCATTACGATGTGTATTCCAACTTGCAGTTCGAGAGTCAGCGAAGGTGCCTTTAGAACTACTGTGTTTTGAACTGTGGTGCAGTAAGAAATGATGGATTTGTCCTTTTGGTTTGCAGAAAGGGCCATTCAAAGAAATGATTGTCTCCCTTTCAAAGGTGAACACACACACACATATTTTATATATATATATATATATATATATATATATATATATATCAATATAGGTATATATGGACATACATCTGTAGATGAAACTGGGAACATAACCACAACATATATGTTCACATGCACCACTGCTGGGTTTGAGAGACCCAAACAACATACATCTGGCATGGATAGGTATTTCCCCCCCCCAGCCAAACACGTTTGGCCTGCAATACAATACCAACCTTAGCAGATCCCATAACCAGGACCCTACACGACAAGGGCAGTACATGTTAACAATACTCCATCCCACCTGTAGGATGTCAGGCTGGCATTACTAACATATCATGCAGTACGGTCAAGTGACATGTCATGCTTGGGGGAACCCCCTGAGCAGGTGCAGTAAGTAGCTGGGATTCCTCATACGATCCAATAGGCCTACACCTGACAATGGATTCAGCAATGTTGGCAAGAACGACCACAAATCCACCATGTCAGCTGGGAACTACCACCCAGTAGCCTGATGACCCTGGTTTGCAGGGACATGGAATATATCAATAATGAACCCATGGCCAATGTCACTGGTAATCTTAACACACAGGACCCCACCACTGTTGGACTTGTTAAAGGCAGAGAATCCAACCTGAACCTGGTATACCTCCTTTACCCAATCATGACAGGTGTAGATGAGGGTTAGGACGTTCCTATGTAGATCATAGCAGGCTTTTGTACACCATCCCACGTGTAGGAATGTGTGTAGTTGTAAAGGGATCTACCTCCATTCACAGAATATGTGTCCACCAGGACTGCTTGGCAAATGCCAACATTACACAGGTGTCATCCCATGGACATACAGTCCTTCACAGGTCATAGATGTATTAATGCCCTCCTCCACACTGTAGAGGTGTGCAGCACTACTGGGGTTGCTATAACTCACTGGGTGTGGATGTTGTGGACACATCCACCATTATTGCAGTTACTGTTGTGTCTATCCCCCCACATAGCTGTCTGTACTACTGTACAGTGTATGTAATCATGTTGTTAGTTGTTGTTTACACCATTCACAGTAGTTGAATGCCTCACATACTCCTAAGGGTAGGGCTATGCCACTGGCATTGGCACACACATGTTACTGAGGTGAAAATCACAGTAGAGTGGGGAGAGGGACATACACCCAGCTGTTAGCATGTTCAGTGTCATCCACATTGCAGACTGCATATATAGCAATGTGTGGTTGTGCCTATCCTGTCTTGGTGGGATTACATGTGCAACAGATGTGTTACCTGCATGGGGTTATACCTCCATGTGTACAGTCTTGTACCTATACTGCATCCAAATCAAAGGCTCTGTGTGTTGTACCCAGCCATGGCATGTGTACCTCCCATTACACATACTGGTGTCCACTGTAGAAGGCCTGCTGACACCACTACACCCATCAGTCATGTGGCACATGGACAAACACAACACAATCAGAATAGATAATGTTGACAATACAACATTGTTAATTACAGCTATGATGCATCATGGCTGCTCAGCTACACCTTCCAAGATATTAACATTTCACTTTACTGCTGACAACATGCTAGACATCATTCCATTGCTACACTGTTGTACAGTCACCCTGTGCATCAGCACCATGTTAGCCTGTCCCTGCATCGATGTTACAGATGTCAGGTAGTGGCACAGGTATCATCATATGCACAGGGTGTGTTTTTGGTTTGCCAGAGGCCTAGGCTAAGCCATAAAAGTGTGTGTGTGTGTGTGTGTGTGTGTGTGTGTGTGTGTGTGTGTGTGTGTGTGTGTGTGTGTGTGTGCATGTGTGTGCATGTGTGTGTGTGTGCATGCGTGTGTGTGTGTGTGGGCTGAGTACTTTTATGGGCCACTGGTGATGTATGTGCAGGTATGTGGTTGCTCTAGGTTTGTTGTTTATGTGTGTGTGTCTGCATGCACACAGTTCCTCCATGTGGCTGCCCTATACAGGGAATTGTGAGACAGCTGCAGACTGTACCTGGCAGAGTTTGCAGTTCACTGTCTCCAGACATGAACATGGGACCTGTGCCCTACAAGCAGTGTCAGGTACAAAGCCAGATTGAGTACTGTTCCCCAAGGTTGACAGATGTCCACTGGATTTAGGTCCCTCCTGGGACTGGCCAGGGCCACGTGCACATGGTCTGCTATGACAGTCTGTGGACAGCACCCCCCTCCCAGGTATATAAACAACACATAATGATATCTACACATATATGCACATATGTGTGTATATATGTATATGTATATATATATATATATATATATATATATATATATATATATATATATATATATTCCTGTTCCTGGTACTGCCACTACAGGCGTGGCTGTGACTGGTGGGATGCCCACGGCAACCTCCAACTGCTGGTGTTGCTGGCATATGTCCATGTGGCCATCACAACCTGATGCATGGACATGACATTGTGGATGAGATCCAATGTCTAACCCCTCCATCTATCCATGACCTCGGTGTAATTACAGATGGCACCTGCTAGGTCATGGATGCTGTCAGTTACAGAGGTGTGATGAGCCCTCTGCACCCTTAGACCCTGCCTGGTGTACCGTTCCATTCATGCCTGTGCCTCCATGACAGTCTGGAACATGCGTGTGGTTGATATAGATGTGGCATGTCTGCCAGGGGCATGATGACCAGCAGTGCTCCAACGAGCACCCCTGAACATCTGCCTATGTGATACCCCACCAGATATCTGGCTATGGCTGCCGTGTCCTGACACATGTGCCATAGATATCACACTGTCCTGGCCAATGCCAACCGTAGACTGTCCCTTAGCTAAGGCCAACTCTGATGAGGTATGTAGAGGCAGTGTGACTGTGTGTGTGGATGAGGTGGATATGTGTAGGATGTCAATTGGTGGCCCAGCAGCAGCCCCTGACGACCCTTCCTGTGCCTCAACACACCTATCCTCATGGTCACTGTCTGTATCACTGACATCAGATTCCCTGCGGGAGGGACCCAGCCCCACCTCACCTCACCACCTGTGAGGGAAAAACAGGTAACAGACTGTAAGACCTGTACATCACCGCTAAACAGTACATGCACACACACACACACACACACACACACACACACACACACACACACACACACACACACGTCTGCAGACATAGCCACACACAGACATACATACATGCAGTTGACATACATGGCAACCCATACACTCCACCAGACAGCACCTACAGACAGCTCCCGTACCTCCATAACACACACAATAGCAGGTGATGGTGCAGTACAGTATCACACACAAACCTGTAATTACACACATCAGCATACAGGACATGTGGCACTCAACTGCATGCAGTGCAACTGTAGTCAGTCCCCATTACCAACATTATACATGGCTGTGATGCATGGCTTCTGGTAGTAGGTGATGGCCCTCCCCCTGGAACTCACTGCACCCATGTCCACAGCATTGCTGTGCATCTGTTCAGCACCCTGGCATGTAGTGTGCACCATGCCTCACAGGTGTACACACCATTGTAGGATGTGAATCTGTGTGTCAGTTGTGTATCTGCTGCTGCTCACAGCCTCTCTGTGTTTCTGGTTTACATGTGGACATGTATTTAGTGAATGCTTGATGTGTATTCACAGATGTCATCATCAGTGGTGCATGTATTAGTGATAGACTACCATTAGACTGACCATAGACACAATCTGCTGTACCTATGGTGAGTGTAGAGACCATTATTGACCATTATTGAGCCCTGGCTGATGTTGCCTGTGCTACACACAGGTGCATAGGTGAGTACTGGTCTATTGGTCCTGGGGCCTACGTAAGCCTAGCTACAGGGGTTCCCAGCCATGCACCACCCACTAATGTTATTCCCGTGTGCCCCTGTCAGGCTGTGGCACAGACATACTATCCAGGGTGAATTCCCCATTTCCCATCCAGTTGTCAAGTGTTTCTGTAAAGAGGGCCAGTGAATAGCATTGCCTGACATGTACGGGTAGTCCATTCCAGAGTGTGAGAATTCCCCAGGACAGGGCTCTATCCCTCCAGCATGTTCTTTGTAATGTGTTGATGAGGTTTAAGGCCCTGGAGCATGTGTTTGCAAAGGGAATGGGATGTCTTTATGTGTAGCATGTTCAACTGCTCTGTGTATGACATAGCTGTGTATGTTGGGCAGATGTCAGCTGTGCCTGGGTAATGTGCACTGGAGTGTAGCCACAGTTATCTGAGATGGACTGTGTATTGCATGTGTTTGAAGCCAGTAATCCCATTAGTGAGGTGTGTGCTCTGTCAGTGCACATGTACAGTATGCATTATGGGTAGGTGTGTTAGATGTGTACAAGGCCTACACCATAGCTATGACATGCACAGTGAATTGCCAAGCATAACCTTAAACCATACTCACCGGCATCTGGCCACTGCCTTGCTGGTATCCCAGAGGTACCTACATTGAGATGGGATAGAGTTGATGTCAGTGGCCACAGCTGTGGCATTGCTACAGGGTGGCTGCAATATTACAGTACAACAACAGCTGAAGTCCACAGTACTACAGATTATGCATTACTGCTTATCAGTACTACACAGCAACAGACCCTACACCTCACATATGCATGATCTACCTGTGCATACACTACAGTCATCTACTGATATGCCCTGGAACCTTACCTGCATGCTCCATGTCTGGTGTGTGTGTAGCACCCACCTCCATGACTGTATAAGTCTGTAGCTCTTGTGGGTGGGCAGGTGCTACCAGGCTAATGAGCAGCTCCTCCACTCTGGTGAGGGGGTGATAGATATTATGGCCCCCACTGTTGCAAGGTTGCCACCTTGCATGGTAGCGGCATGGCGACGTACATAGCGGAGCAAGTCACTACAATGGTGGCGGACCTGCTCATATGTACGGCTGTGCATCCCCACCTCATTCACCCTGTGGACCACATCATTCCACATGGCTGTTCACTCCTGCTGGTCCTGGCTTGTCCGTGAGAACAACAACTGATAGTTCTGGATGATGCTGGTGATTATAATTTCATCCTCAGTGGCACTGTAGGTGGGATTCCTCAGGTGCGCCATACTCCCTGAAAGACATAATGATGGAAATATGTCTGAGCAACTCATATGTCAAGTTTACCATAATACAATACACATATCAGTCTCCCACCACCATATCACCTCCAACTTAATGTTCACACAACGCTAGTGGTATGTCTCCGGTATATGTACCATTGAGTCATATATTGTATTGTACAACACTTTCTGCTATGTGTTTATAGACATGCTCCCTGCAGGGACACTATAGTTGCTGGGCTGTTACAGTGTATTTCACCTGCATGCCATTGTCACTGCTACTATGTTTCCACATATGCATGTGGTATGCCTGCTATGTGATTGCTACACATCGGCCATTCTGTGATATTGGGTATATCTATGCATGCTGTTGGACATATTCTGGGATTGTGTGGATTATTACAACCCACATATGTTCCATGACAGTTACACACCAGTAGGTGTAGGGGTTATTTGCCAGCAGGAACACCACTCCCACCTAATGTGCACATGTTACCAGTCCACATCACATCCATGACCCACCATGGAACCTCATTATCTACTGTTCTGTCACTACCTTCATGTGGAACCACCTCAGGGGATGGTGTCCCCCCCATGGAGCACACACATAAATATGTCTGTCACCCAGTTAGGTCAAGGGTGTTGTGCATAGGGAGCTCCACAGAGACATGGGGTATGTGCTACATCACCTGGAGGCATGCAGTACACATACACAAGGTTCGACATGCATGTTCCTCCTGCCCAGCACACAGCCTAGGCACCTTTATGTCCATATAGATGCTGTCGTGACAGTCCATGTGTGGGCACCATGTTCCCTTTGTTCCTAAGTGGGGGCTCAATAGCCTCCACATTCCAAATGTAACTACCCGTCCACAGTGTTTAACCACCATGTGTCATATACCAGCCCTGTATGCTGTCTTGTTTGTCACCCAACCAGACCTACATACCAATATGTGCCTAATACCCTTTACCAACATATACATCCCACCTTCTCAAACAATTGTGATGTGTTCCCAACATGGATTACACACTACTCTCCATCTTACAGCCATGTACTGGTGTATAGGGTATGTTGTGTATTGATGTGTGATGTTCTCTCACACATGTCATGGCAGGGGGACATGTATCGACATAAATATATATATATATATATATATATATATATATATATATATATATATATGCAGACATAGACACACACACACACACACATATATATATATATATATATATATATATATATATATATATATATCTGTATACACACACACACACACACATATATATATATATATATGTCTGTATATATATATATATATATATATACATATGTGCATATATGTGTACATATCATTATGTGTTGTTTATATACCTATATAAATGTATAACTGTCTGAGGTTCTGTAGACATACACAGCTGTGAATATGTATCACACATATATGTATCTGTATGTGGTGTGCATACGAACATGTGGACCACACTCATGTAACCCTCTTTACTTCACAGCTGAACTGTTCTGCCTTGCTGCCACACAGACAGGTGTCACATGTGAACACAGACTAACATTAGGGGGGGTATATATGGTGACAAACTTTAGATAAGCATATTATACTGCTATGGCATTTGGGCATGCTATGCTACACTTTAACATGACTGTCCTGCAGGTGGTGTGGTCTCTCACCCATGTGTCTATCATGGCAGTATTAATACCCCCACCAGCCGTTGGCCACAATAATTTACAGAAAAAAGATATCATGGGTCACATCTTTGCCATTCACTGTTGATCTGCACATTTGACAGGTATGTCTCACTACCCACAGGGACTGACACTACTGTTCAGTGCAATTGTTGAGCAGAACAGCATTACAGGAATAAGTACTGATGGCACATATACATCCTTTCACATTATACATCCTATTATTCTATGCCATATACTACATGGAAGTACATGCATATCTGTTTCACATACCTGTTATGTTTTTTTCCGCTGTAACACAACCCTGAGCTTTGTGACCTTTCTTGAAGTTTTTTTCTCTTTCTCTCTCTCTCATTCTCTCCAGTTGAGTGATTGAGTTGGTTTGAATAGAGTCCATCATGCTTTTGCTGGTATTGCACATGATCAGGTGGTGGCCTCTGCACCAGTCATTGTCCACCAGTTGCTAATTGCAATTGCATGCAGCTTGCTGTGCAGTACTTCAAATAACCGCTGTCATGGCAACCCTGTACTATAAATTGTTGCTTTCTGTAGGTGTTGTCCATTCACCTTTCTAGTATGGATGACATCCTTCCTAGTGTGGACATCAGTGTTACAGACAGCAGGTAGCAATGCCTCTTACAGCAGAACCTTCAGACACAGGCAAAATCCACATTTGGGTAAGGTTCCAGACCTGCATACAGTGTGAGTAATGTTGTGTGCATTTTATCTTGCTGTTCTTTCCGGGTTTCTGTGTACACGGTACTTTTTCATGGAATGTTGTCTGTCTGCATAGCTCTCAACTGTGGGCCTTTATCCATATGATACCAGGGGGATTGGCTGTTAGGTTTTGTCTGTGCACCATATTGGTATTGTCCCAGATATATCTGTGGCATTCTGTCTGTTGAGTGCTATCAGTACATGGATACACCCATTTGCATTTCAATGCCGTATTCCTGCATAAGGGTATGCTGCAACGAATCCTGTAACACCAATAATGCAAATATGGCTCTATGTTCTTGCCTCTGTCCTCCACATATATACCAGTCTTTGTCCTGCTATGATACAGGAAGGGTTGTCAGGTAATGGCCTATCATTATTTACCGCTAGCTTTGCTGCTATCATCCCAGTCATGTCATGGACTCCCACACCAACTGTTGGGCCAAGTCCATATATATGGGGGCAACAGCTGGAGAACACATATGTGCCATTGTACATTCCAGAGGTAAGTGTGTGGTACACAGTGTTCCTTGCCCTTGTACAGTCTTTTATGGGGGGTGTTCTATGCCATTAACCTTGACTATGGCACCTTTTCAGGGATATAAATGTTAAGATGAGGGTCATTCAGTTTGATAGTGAGATGTTAGGTTAAGCAATGTTATGTACAAGATACTGTGATATTAACACAAGTGCTACATTTCCCCCTAGGGCTTAACTACAGGGTGTAATTAGGGGCTGCTGAAATACATCTGTAATAGTTGATTGTTACATATTCTGAAGGCAAATCCTGTTTCTACTGTTGTACTAATTGAATGCCTTGGCCTGGACAACATAGTATGGCATATATCCACATTGCTTGCATCTACTGTTTTGTGTGGGCCTTGCATTCATCACTGATTACATATTTCAAACCTTATGTGGTGTAAGTACTGGCATACGTTATTGTATAGTACATGAATAAAGGTTATCTGTGTATGCCTACCTGTGTGTTGTGTCATGTCCTTTGAATTGTGAGTGGGTATATGTTTAATGTAAGTATTCTCATTTGTGGGAATGGTTGCCACACTACACATTTCACAGGTGGCAGTTAAAGGGCTTGTGGCTGAGGGATATACTTTGCACCCATTACTTCCACACTACTTCTACATATGTATGGTTACTGATACCTTTTGTGTATATGTGTATGTACCTATATATCTCATATGGCTATATCTATATATATGCATCTCTCTCTCTCTATAAATATATATATATATATATATATATATATATATATATATATATATATATATATATGTATACACACACACACACATCTGAACATATGTATTTATCTATATACAATTAATGTTATATGATTATTTGTGAGTCATACATTAATAAATATATCTACATATAGCTGTCTATCTGTCTGCATTTACAGATCTATATCTGTCCATATGTCCATGCATGTTCGGCTCATATTATGGCCTGTTCCTCATTCACTTGGCAATTGTCATGGATGATCGCAGCATTGAAGTAAGTAACTAGTACCAAAAGTTTGTGTTCCAGACTTCATCTCCTTCTACATATGTGTTCTAATACATATAACTGTGTAACTCGCAACATTTTAAGTGTATTACAGCATTAGTTGACATATATCCCTATTTGTAACCACAGTGTGGCATACTTTGTCCAGACTTCTTGCATTAACAGGTTGTGTGGTATGATATTAATACATTTCCTGTACTGTTGACTGAATGTGCTGAATGATATGTTTGTGAAAACTTCAAGTTATGTATATCTGCCATGGTTTAGTGATAAATCACTTTGTGTATGGAATGCAGGGTCCTGGGTTCAAGACTTGGAGAGGCAGTTTATTTTGTTGCTGGGCAGAACAAGGGGCATTGGCTACAGACTGATTAAGGCACTTTTAAGCAGGTTTGCATGGGTTTGTGTGGGTTTGTGTGACGGTAAGCACTGCCAACCTCCGCTTATGTTTTCTTACAGTTAGCTTCAAATTTCTCAACCTGTGTCAGCATAGCTTATCCCCCTTGTAAACCCGCACAAACCTGCTTAGCGCTGCTTAACAGTGCTGTCACTTATCCCTGCGCTAATTCATTTAAAAGAAAAGAAAAAGGGGTTGATAGGAAAGTGGTGAAAAACAGGGCACAAAGAGGGAAAGACAGAAGGGAAAATAGCTAGGCATGTGCAGGAAGGGTATAGGAAAGGTACATAGCTGCCCATTTCTTCTACAGCAACAGCTGTGCATATACATTATATTTGCAGGTACATTTGGACCCTCAAACCCTGGGAGAGGTGTGAGGACAACATATATTCATTGTGATGCCAATTAGACCTGATTACATGTGTTCAGTGGACACGTGTGCAAAATGGACAGCTATGTATGGGGCGAGATTTTTTTGTGGGAAGAGATTGCACTTTTTTTTTTCAGGTGAGAGTGGGTTGTTGGGGAGGAGTAGTAGGTATATTTGGAGAGGTAGGTTGGGTAGGTTAACAGACAAGATACACAAGATGCATACAGGGCCGGTATATAACACATGTGGGGGGTAAACACCTTAGATGGGGAGGGGTGTTTGGAAGTCGCAAGCCCATGAGCCCCCAACTGGAAACAGTGGGACTGAGGTCCCCACCCATGGGCAGTCACCCCTGTACCTTCATGGCCCCGAAGGTGGCTGTGCTGGGGGCTGTGTAGGAGGGGCAGTCTCACCCTCTAATAGCGCCACTCAGCCCTCAAGCTGGTGTAGCCACTCTTAATACTCCAGATCGAGCTCCTTACGGACCACGACCTGGACCTGTTGGCTGGTGACAGGTTCCCCTCCGCACCCGCTCCGATGGGGGGGTGAGCCCCATCTCCTGCAGTAGTTCCACCTGAAGGTGGCACAGGGCCCACGGAGGAGGAGGTCCAAGGCTGGGCCCCAGCTGTGCTGGTGCCAGGTGCCATGGCCAGCTGAGGTGGGACAGGTGGGTCCACTGGGACTAGCCTTCCCATATGAGCTGTATTGTCACAGGTTTATGACAGATATGGGTTAGTAACAGTCAACAGCATTCAGGATTAGTTATAACAGCATGCATAGGTATTCTCATTATCCCAACACACCAGATTTAGCACAGTTGCAGAGCAAGCAGAACACATGCATATATGGAATAATAGTGGCCATTACAGAAGCATGCAGGTTTCATTGATGGCATCAGGCCACCAATATGGGTGTATTTTCACATGGCACGTGCATAGAAACAAATATGAATATTTATAAACCATTAGGACATATGTCCCAACAAAAGTTGAGTGTACACATACCAGTTGAGGAGTGCCAGTGGGTTATTATGCACATATGGTAGGGGTGAGAGAGAGAGTTCAATTAACAACTAATATATCCTTGTAGTTTTCACAACATTCTTAGTCACTGCAGTGGTCTTTCCCTTACATGTATTATTGCACTACACAATAGCCTTATATTGTACACTGGTATGTTTATAAATGATTATATATGTGACTTGTGTTTTACATACAGGCGAGACAGGCTGCAGGTGTTAATGCAACATATGTTGAGAATTGCTTTCATACACTTTGGGTGAGGAGCTAAAATGACAAGTTTGTTTCCATATGCATTCTCTGACTATGTGGACGTTTGACTATCAGTTATATCTCATTGACAGCTGCCTACATTTCTTGGATAATCACACTGGATTTTCAGGGGAACAGGGTACCAAGCTGGTGATATGGGGCATTTATCTGGACATGCTGGACAGATTGGAACAGTTGTGGGGTATGAATATGCATACAACTTACAATATGAACATTCTAGCAAATTCTGTACTGTTGTTGGGTGTAATTATGCATACAGCTTTCTATCTGAACATTGTATCAAAATCTGTACAGTGGTGGGCTATGATTATGAATACAACTTAGTAGCACTCCCAGGATGCAAACCCCTGCTTTGTGTGACAAAATTTTATAGCTAACATCACAGTACACTGTGCTATCAGGGAACTGATGTAAAGCTTTTGAATGTTTTCTATCTAAGTCTCCCTAACTTGTACAATATGACTGACCTCTTGGCACTTCCAGCATTGTTATGCAGGACTTCATGCCCATTTTATCTGCATACCACTGTGTGGGTGACACTGCTTAAGATACAACAGTACTATTTATAGTATGGAACAGATCGCCAACATATGAGAGAAGAGTAAACAGATGCACTCCAGGGGTTATACCTTTATTCACAACACTATTACACATTTATTTCTATTGGTACAACACTTTTTAAGGCTCTTTTATTTATTTGTTATGACACTACATGCAGACTGATTACTAACCTGCCTTGTGACGCAGCCTTTGCAGCCTAGCATCATGGACTTGCTGGTTCACAGCCCAGTAATCTGCAGCTCTCAGAGAAATGCAGTGATATTTAGCCATAACTATCCATAGTATACACAAGCTAGAAAATTATTTACTGCTTAGTAGAATGAGTACTTACTCAGTACTGGGGCATTGGGCATCTGCTGAGACTCCTGGATCCACTGTTCCAGTACATCCCCCCTCTGCCACTTCAGGTCAGCATGGTGGTGCCTAACCTGCTTACCAGTCCGGGGGATACCCGTGGCACTGGTGAGGTCATGGGTGAGACTGTCCTAGGCCTCCATTTTATACTGCGAGCCCTGGTACTGGCCCTGCAGTAGTCTCTGATCATGGTGTTTTACCAGGAGCTATACCATGATTTTTGACTCCTGGATGCCCCAGCGCTGCACTCTAAATTGAGTGCCTTCCCCCACACCAGCCATTCCGCCTGCACTAGAAAGCTACAACCAGTTATGAGAAGTATTCCCGCCTATGGGGTTTAAATATGGCCATTTTCCCCATAATTGGCCAGTTTTGAAAAGGCTAAGCTATGGGCACACCTGCTTACATAAGGTTGGTACTGCTTAAATACGTATACCACTAGGCAGATTGAATTGGCTCCCCTACACATTGCTTACACTTACTAACTTGAGCTGTGCTGAGGTTGGCATTGCTTAATAGTTAATTAACACTATATTTGCCATTTGGCAATGATTTATTCTTCATTACAGGTTATATATGTGTCTGTTATCCATGATTCATGTGTACATACAGGTTATGGGGACTTGGGGACTTCTCCACTTTATTGCAATAACACCACAAATTTATGCTTACTGCAGTACTCCAGTTCACATATTTATGTTCTGTGCCAGGTTATACAACATCATGCTGTACATAGATTCAGTTCACATGTTTGGTTTGATTTTCCTGTGGTGAGGATTAGTTTGCTGATACCTCATTCATATTTATTGCTATGATGGCTTAGTGGTTAACTACTGTGACTATAGTGTGTAGGTCCCTGAGTTTGAGCCTTGCAGAGGCAGTTTATTTTTTTGCTTGGCAGAACTCAGGCTGTTGGATACAGTGTGATTAAGGTACTTTTGAGCAGTTGTATGTGGGTTTGCATGGGGGTAAGCACTGCCTACACAGGCTATGTAGTTTCGAAGCTTACGGTTTGTAGGACACTGTAACCGGAAATTAGCAGTGCTTACCTTCGCACAAACCCATGCACATGGCCTTCTACTCACTTACTAGTGCTGACATATGCTTACTACTGCTTCTTGCTGCTTAACCTAACTACTGCTTTATGCATAATGATACTGACACCTCACATGTGCATTTCCTGCAGTATTCCAGGTTTTATATATATATATATATATATATATATATATATATATATATATGTGTGTGTGTGTGTGTGTGTGTGTGTTCTTTTGTGGCAGCAGTACTCCAGTTCATATATATATGTTATTCCATGGGTTATGCAACATACATATTACTCATAACGTGCTTTGCCATGGGAAATGGTATGTCTCAGTGACCTTCCTGGCCCCCCCCTTTCTCGCTTACATCCATGGGGCGGTCCCATTAGAATGGGTCCGTCCAACCCCGGCATGCCTCGGCCCATAATGTCTTACCCATCATTCCCTCCACCCCCTCCCTCTTCCACATCAATCATCCTTCCTACAGGTTCCATCTGAATCTCACCACACCACTACACATTGCCCACTCTCCACTTCTTGGGACCCATCATGTAAGTTGTCTCACCCCATGGATCTTCAGGGTTCCCACACATTCAGTTTGCGAACATACATATTCTTATTTGCTTACCTGTAAGGCATGGTATGTTACCTCGAGGACTCTTTTTAGCAGAATCTTTGGGGTCGTCCCGCTAGGACATTGTTTCTCCCACTGGTAGTATCCTGACAGTAGTCTGGGTAGCAGTGCTGTGCAATGCTTAGCGGTGCTTAATATTCGATTTGCATGATATTTGCCCTTTGGCATTGATGTCTTCTTTGTTAAATGTTATATATGTGTCTTGTATCCTTGATTCATGTGTACGTACGCTGTTTGAGGTCCTGTGAACTTCAACACTTTATTGCAATAACACCTTACATCTGGCCTTACTGCATTACTCCAGTTCACATATTTATGTTATGTAGCAGGTTATACCACTTCACATGTACATAGATTCAGTTCACACGTTTCTTTTGATTTTCCTGTGGTGAGGACTAGTTTGCTAATACCTCATTCATATCTATTGCTATGATGGCTTAGTGGTTAACTACTGTGACTATAGTGCACAGGGTCCTGAGTTTGAGCCTTGCAGAGGCCGTTTATTTTGTTGCTGGGCAGAACATGGGCTGTTGGATCCAGAGTGATTAAGGCACTTTAAAGCAATTGTAAGTGGCTTTGCATGGGTTTGTGCGATGGTAAGCACTACTAACCTCTGGTTACAGTTTCTTATACTCAGTTAGCTTCTACTTTGCTTAATCTGTGTAGGCAATGCTTATCCCCGAGCAAACGCACTTAGACACGCTTACTACTGCTTATTTGTGCTTAAACCTGTTTACTAGTGCCTTATTCATTATGACACTGACATTTTACATGTGCATTTCATCCAGTACTCCAGTTTACATTTAAATGTTATTATGTGGATTATACAGCAAAAAGATGTTAAAATATATTCATATACAGATTTCACATGGAAGATGATATGTGTTGCAGTGGGACTCAAACCGGGAATGCCTGTTCATTGGGCAGATGCTCTAACCACTACACTATTGCTGTTCTGCTTCATTTGCATATATATCCCTTGTTATCCTCTTCAACTTTTTCAGCTGCTTTAACCGTAGCTAAGTGATAGGCAAACCCACGCACCTAAGGTTAGCTATACTCATGGTTTTAAAAAAAATAAATACAAGGGTTTCTTCATTTTATTTCAATGTACTGTTGCTGTTGAACACATGGGGACTATTGGTGGGGATATGTGAACACCTATGAATGGTCTTGCTCATTTATTTACACTTTCTTCTGTTCTACTTTGCAGGGGCATGTTTATTCTGAGAGCTCTGCTCTCAGACACGCCCCCTGCATTCGTCCATGCTCAGTGTAGAATTTGGAGCTCAAGCAGCACGCCTTCATTAATATGCATGGTGTGCTGCCGTCTTCCTCTTAAACTGCCGCTTCCGTGCAGCACTAGATTAGTCCTGCATGGAAGATTAGTAAATTTGGGGGTTAGTGTTTCTGTGTAAAGGTGGCTTAGCAAATCTTTCTGTTTTCATCAGAGATTTGGATATTAACAGATTTCAAATTAAATTTGATGGGCTCTAATATGTTGACACCATTAGTTTTTTGGATATAGATCTAACAGGGGTAGTTGGTGAAAAAATTAAAACTAAAATTCATTGTAAGTTTGACAACAGTAATCATTTCCTTCATAGGTCTAGCTGTCATCCATCTCATTTGTTGGATTCTTTACCTTTTGGAGAACTACTTAGAGTTTACAGATTGTGTACTGATAATGAGGAATTGTTTAAAGATGTGTACCTCAAATAACATGTTTCTAAGGAGGGGTTATCATTTAAGAGATATACATAAGGCGTTAGTGAAATTAAAAAATAATTCATTTGTTTCTAATAATCAAATTACTAGTTATAATAATAAATTTATTTGTAGTAATTTTAGAAAGGAAAAACAAGAACTTAGGCAGATGTACATACTTATTTCTCATAATGTTTTTTCCCATGAACAAGTTAAAAGTATTAAATCTTTTTGGCCTTTTTTACTTAAATTTAAGGAATTTTCTGATTTACTGTAAAATTTCCTATTTTTTTCTTTTACAAGGGGCAGAAATATTCGGGACATTATTGTTCACAATAAATTTGTCAAACCAGTGGAGAAGTTATGTAGCAGTTTAACTATGTTTGGCACTAGTGCTTGTACTATGTGGTCAGTATGTAGATATTTGATAAATTTTTTTAGTCATATTAATGGTATTCCTTTTAGCCCTAGCGGATACTTTACTTGTTTAACATCAAATGTTATTTATGTTCTCAGGTGCCCCTGCAGTCTCTTTTATATAGGTGAAACTAAGAGAGTTTTTAAACTGAGACTGCGGGAGCACATTAGAGACATTAAATTAGAGAAGGCTTTTAGCCCACTTGCCATGCACTTTAAGACATTCCATAATAGTGACCCGGAGTTTTTAAAAGGAAGTATTTTCAAACAAGTTGACTGTTGTGTCGGAGACTCTGAGGTTAGAAATAAAAACAATCTTTTGTATAAAGAAAGTATATATGGTACTTTAAGCCCAAATGGGCTTAATACAGAATGTACATGGAAACTTATGATTTAGTTGTTTTTTATGTCTTAATTTATGATAATGGGCTTACTTTATGAAGTAAATGTTATGTAATGGATTAATTGATTAATTAATTGTTGTTGATTAACTTTTGAGTGTATTTAATGGCACAGTTTCTTCTCTATGATGTACTCCTAGAAGGCATACATTGCCAAAGTGCTAGAGAAGTGATATTTCTTTTTGCTGTTATAAAGTGCTTGTTGGTATATACTCCGTTGTTCCTGACCTTTGTCGTATATTCATCTGTTTGGTGCTTTTTAGTCTTTGTTCATTCATTAAGTAATAATTACTTTTTTTTTGATAATAAAATCTATCATCAGAAATCTGGCGTAGCAATGGGTATGCCCGTTACGAATACTTATGCCAATATAACACTTAATAAATGGAAAGAGGAGTTTGTTTATAATGCACCGGTTGAATATAAATCTAAAATATGCTATTTCAAATGCTTTGTGGATGACATTTTTCTTGTATGGAGTGGTACAAGGGTAGAGTTAGATTCATTTTTTAAATATTTGAATAGCACTACTGAATTTTTAAGATTTAAGATGCACAGTTCTGAAAGTGAGTTCAATTTTCTGGATGTGTCAATTTGGTATAATGGAGGTGGGACTGAAACCTCTGTATATAGAAAATCAGTACATATGAACACATTTTTGCATCGTACTCGTATGCATGCCCCACATGTTTTTAAGGGAATAACAAAAGGACAGTTCATTCACATAAGCAGATTGAATACTAATGGCCAACAGGAGATGAATGATTTAAAACAAGAATTTATGCATAGGGAGTGTGATGAGGAATTGCTTGATGGTGAAATTAAAGATGTTCTAGTACTAATGGTGGCTAAACCTAGTTTTGGTCAAGCGATGACTAATGATATGACCATTAATGGAACTATGCAGGCTAGTAAGAATAAAATATCCTATACTACCACTTTCAGTAGCGCAACAAGATGGATTAAGAAACTTATATATGATAACCGGTGCATTCTTAGGTCCCTCCCTGAAGTGCGTATGTTGACTGATGCTGCCCCGAGTTTTTCATACAGAAATTGCCCTAATATTAAACAAAAGCTATGTTATAAGGACATGTATATTGATCCAACAATAAGGGTGACTCATAATAAATTTGGTACTGTACCATGTTACAACTGTAGTTGTGATTCCATAAATAAGGAAAATGTATTTGTCATCCTACAACTAAGAAGAAATACATATTTAAATGTCCTGTTACTTGTAACTCGGTAAATATACTTTATTTAGCAACCTGTTGTGTATGTGCAGCATTTTATTTTATTTTATATTTATTTTATTTTATTTTACATTTGTTGGCCGGGCTAGTCCAGCTGGATATATGTCCATTTTCAGTGGAGGCCCGGGGAGAAAAGCTCCAATGGTTATAACAAGTTTAGGGAATACAAAAAATAACAAAGCAAAAAAAACAAAAATTGAGCATAAAAGATAAAAAGACTTTAGTATAGGTAATATACATCTCAGAGGAAATATAAATAACAAGATGTTCCTAAAAAAGTTATTAAATAATTGCAATACGCAAATTTGATAATATCAAAACGTCGTGTGAATAATACATAGTTATACTAATATCGATGTCAAAAATATATATATATATATTTTTTATATAGTATATATGAGATAAGTTGTATCCACAAGGATGTTATGTCAGTAGGGATCAGTCAGGATGTAGTAAAGAGAGAAGGAAGTATTGTAGTAGAGGAAAGGAAAAAGAAAGGCTAATCAGGGTTGGTACAGGAGCAAAGCCAGTGTTTATTAAGATGGATTCTCAGTTGTTTTTTAAAGAGTGGAGAGTGGACAAAGATGAGATATTGGGTGGAAGTTTGTTCCACATTTTGCCAACTGAGTTGGAAAAAAAGGCAATCTCCTGCAGCATTATTGGGTTTGGTACTATTAACTAGTAGTTTATCTGAAGAACGTAGTTGTTTCAGGTTGTTGTAGGGAGTAAGGAGGTTAGAGAGTATTGGTGTTTTGGATGGTTGATATAGAATGTTGTGAGCTATTAAGAGCTGTTGATAAATGAGCTTGTTAGGAAGTTCAAGCCAGTGTAGTTGTTTTAAGTTCAGGCAGTGGTGTGTTCTAAACTGAGATCCTGAGGCAAATCGAGCAATATTATGGTAAGATGAAGCAAGTTTCTTAAGGTTACTTTTAGAGAGATTAGTGTAAATAAAGGAAGCATATAGAAGGGTAGAGAGGAGGTGAGATTGGGCTAAGGTGGTCCGGGCTTCAGGTGTAAGGAAGGATTTGATTCTGTAAAGGGATCCAATCTTTTTGTTAACTACTTTTATTGTGTTGTTGATGTGACAATCAAAGTTAAGATTATTGTCAATAGTAATACCTAGAAATTTTGTAGAAGAATCAGGAGTAATATGAGTGTAATCAGTGGAAGTAATAGAAAAGTTTAGGGAAGTAGATTTACAGGTAGGTGAGAACAGTAGTAATTTGGTTTTCTTGGGGTTAAGGAGTAGACAACGGTCAGAGAACCACTGTTCAACAGTGGTAAAGGTTTTTTGGGTAAGAGGTTGGAGTTCAGCTTGAGAAGAAGCAGTGCAGATTATAGTGGAATCATCTGCATATTGTATGCAAGTGGTGTTAGGGATAGCTGATTGGAGGTCATTAATAAAGGTAGAAAATAGAAGTGGGCCTAGGATAGACCCTTGAGGTACTCCTATAGAGATAGGAAGGAGGGTAGATAGTGAACTTTTCCAGAGTACTGCCTGCTGACGATTTTCAAGATAAGAAGTAAACCAAGTTAAGGAGGAGGGATCAAGTGCATGCAATTTTAGTATGTACAGAAGAAGTTTATGATTAACCATATCAAAGGCTTTAGATAGGTCTATGAAGAGAGAAGATGAGAGATTATTGATGTTACGGTTATAGTTGATGGAGTTGGTAAAGAAGAGTAATGCAGTAGTGGTGCTGTGGGAAGGTCTGAATCCATGTTGACTATTGGCAAGTAAGTTATTATGGAGAAGGTGGTTTAGTAGTTGTTTATGGATACATTTTTCCATGATTTTAGCTATGGGTGATGAGTGCTATGCGACGAAAGTTAGAGAAGTCATTAGACTTGCCCCCTTTGTGTAGGGGAATGATATGGGATATCTTCCAGATAGTAGGGACAATACCCTCCTTTATAGATCTATTTATTAGGATGGCAATGGGATAAGCAGTGGCTTTGGCTCCTATTTGCAGGTATTCTGCAGGAAGCTTGTCTGCAGATGGGGTGGTAGGTTTTAGTTTTTGGAGTAGAGATTGGATATAGGAGGTAGATACAGGTTGTAGGTGAAGGGGAGGAAGAGTAGTTTTTGAACTAGGTGAGAGTAGTTTAGAAGTGTCAGGAGAAAGGTGGTTTGCAAGAGTTTGGATGACATTGGTGAAGAAAGAGTTGAAGTCATTGGCTATTTGTGTGGGATTATCTGGGTCAGAATCCTGAGGGTTCGGTATGATTGCTTGGCCTGGGGATAGAAGATTATTAATACTAGTCCAGAATTTTTTAGGTTCTTTTATGGTGTTTTTCTGTAATTGAAAGTAATAGTTCTTTTTATCTGTCAGAATAGCTTTTTTGGTGTTGTTTCTCAGCTCCCTAAAGTTTTGGTGGTCAGTTTGGTTTTTGGTAGACCGCCATTTATCCCAGGATTTATTTCTGAGAATAATTTTTTGCTTTGTATTCTTGGTTAGCCAGGGTGCTGCTTTAGTTTTGGTTCTAATGGTACGGCTTGGGGCATGGTGATCTAGGATAGATAGGAATGTAAAATTGAAGTATTCAACTGCTTCATTAAGTGGGAGATGTTTTAGTGGGGCCCAATTACAATGTATTAGTTCAGCTAGAAAGTGTGCAGAGTTAAAATGTTTTTTTGTACATAGAGTTTTATAAGTGGTAGGTAAGGTTAGGTTAGTTTTGTATCTAATGATATAGGTTAGAGAGTGGTCACTAAGATCATCTGGAAGGATGCCCGAGTTGTAGGTTTGTAAGGGAGTATTAGTAAGAATCCAGTTCAATGTGGTTTCAGTATTATTGGTTTTATTAGTTCTAGTGGGACTATTAATGAGTTGTTTGAAGCCATATAGGTTGATATGGGAAGTGGGGTTATTACTGTTACATGAATGCCAATCTATGTTAAAGTCTCCTAAGACTAGTGTTTCATGAGGTAGTTTGGTTGATAGTAGGTCAAGGATATGTTGAAGGGTGCTGATATTATTTCCAGGAGGGAGATAAGCACAAATGATATTTATGGATTTAGTAGTATTGACTTGAAGTTTAGATCTGATTACTTCACCATTATTGTCTAGGGTAAGAGTCAGATTTAAGGTACTAATTTGGAGTTTTGTTTTATACAGAATTGCTACCCCTCCTCCCTTTTTGGTAGTACGGTCGAGTCTAATGATGTTATAACCAGGTGGGGTGATTTCACTGTCATTATTTGAAGGCTTTAGCCAAGTTTCAGTTAAACATAAAATATCAAATTGATAGACTTCTAGAAGGGCATGAAGTTGAGTAGTTTTGTTACAGATACTTCGTATATTGAGATGGGCAATAGAGAGAGAATTGGTGGGTTTAGAGAATGAGAGAGATGTCATTTTGGTTTGTATTTTGTGTGTAATGGTTTTATTGTGATGTGGGCCTGGATTAGGATGAATATCTCCGTCTAGTAGAAGGTGGAGGAGTATGAAATATTTTTGTTGGGGAAGTTTATAGGAGGAGTCAAATATTTTCCTGGATCTGGGTTTCTTAAATTTGAAGTGTGCTAGTCTATGGTATTTGGCTAATAGGTAGTTGGCTTGTGTGGTTGGGTTTAAGAAGGTAGGAGATAAATGTGATGTAGAGGTAGAGGTGTATTTTGAAGGAATTGAAAGAGAAGAATTCAGTGGGTGTTCGTAGGAGGTTAAGAGGTAAGTAGATATAAGAGAAGATATAAGTAACAGACAGATAAGTGTTTTAAGTTGTGGATGGATGGATGATATAGGCATATTACGTTATATGGAGGTTAGTAAATAGGTGAGATATAGTTTAAAGGTGTGGTGTGGGGTAGATGTGAGAGAAGGAAGATAGGGGAGAAGGTGGGTTTGTAAAGTAGTGGGGGAGGTGTTAAGATAAGGGAGGAGCTAGGTTAAATTAATGGGTGTGGTGTTGCAAAAGAGGGTTGGGTTAGTTAGGGATGTTAGAAATCTGATTGGAGTGAACTGGATAGGGTGTGTCTATTATTGGTATAAATGTAGGACCTCTGGGGTGGGTGGGAATTGGGGGCAGGGTAGGGGAGCGGAGTGAGCCCGCAGGGCGAATGGAGCGGGTAGAGACAAGAGAGTGAACTACTAAGGAAGACAATCAGTGGAGTGAGAGAATTAGCAGGTAAGGTAGAAAGTGAATATTACAGAATATTAAGGTAGAAAGCATATTACATAGGAAAATCAACCAGAAGACTAAAATACAAGATTATTGAGTATAGGTCTGATATCAAGAGAGATTTTAGCACCAATTCATTTGCTAAGCATAATAGTGAATATGGTGAACACCACATATTTATATTTAGGGTAATAGATCAGATATTTAAATCTGTAAGGAGAGGTGATATAAACAACAAACGAGGTAAAATAATATGAATGGATTCTTAGAATGCAAGCTGATGTCTACCCTGGTCTTAAACCAAACTGCCTCATTAAAACCTGCATCTACAATAGTAATGTTTATATATATATATATATATATATATATATATATATATATATATATATATATACACATTTATATTTGACTATATGAAAGGTTTCCTTAAAAGTTTAATTGATTTTAAATGGTTAATTGTATTATTGGTATTTTAATGATCTAATTAAAGCAGATAAACGAGTTGACTGCAGCAAACCACCAAGAACACAATAACCGTACTTGAAAAACAAAGACGACAAAAGTAGAAAGGCATAATTTATTAACAAGATAAAAGCTTTCAGGATACACCCTTCCTCAGTTATCAATATCAAATTTTAAAATGCATCTCATTGTATACCTTCTAGAGCATAGTAGCACATGACACAGCTAACCAATAAAATCTTTAATGTAATTACTTTATGAAGCATACAAAATAAACAATAAAATATAAAAAAATGAAAAAATACTATGCACATTAAATTTTATGTGTATATATGAACATATATTTAAATATACCTATATTATACAGTATTGTAAAGTACTTATATTATTTATATTGCATTTGTTTCTCAACTCGATAGGGTTTTATAGTTACCATGTTATTCAAGCCAGGGAATTTGTCAGCATCTAACCTGGTTATCCACTTATACTCAGCAATATCCAGTTTATTGTTAATATCACCACCTCTTATATTTCTGTATACAACTTCTAGTACTTTAAATCTGAATATATGTGTTTCACCATATTCATTAACAGGTTTCGCTAAAGCATTAGTTATCACACTTCTTCTGATGTCAGACTTGTGTTCTATTATCCGATCTTTTTATTGTCTGGAACATTTACCTACATAGAAACGTACATTTTGTACATGTACCTAGATAGACAACTAATGATGTATTACATGTAGCCTGATACCTAATATCATATTTATATTTAGTTATTGGATGTTTAAATTCTAACAGATTACAGATATTCTTACAGCAGCTACAGTTATAACATGGTAATGTTCCACATTTACCCTTAGGCGGTGTTACAATATTAACTTTAAAATCCTTATAACAAAGTTGTCTTTTCAAATTCATACTATTTCTGTATGTAAAGTATGGTCTATTTCCCAATAGGCTTGATAATTCTGATATAGAAGTCAGTATTCACCAGTTCCTTTTGATAATGTTTTCTATTTCTACATTTTGTTATATGTTGTTACATAACATATACTTGGTATTTTATCATTACTACGTGTAATGGATGTTGTTTTTACTGATACATCACCAAAAAAAGGAGGGGCTATTGACCTTTTATTCTCAAATGTTTTTTTCATTATTCCTAATACTAAATCTTTGGTGTACCCTCTATTATTAAAAATCATCCACTAATTGTTCCATCTGTTCAATTTGTCACCATCATTATTTAACCTACTTATTCGTAAGAATTGTGCCTTAACTATTCCACAAAAAACATGTCTAGCGTGCATACTCTTAATGTGTGTATATTTATTCACCTGAATTTCGTTATTATGCACGCAAGTTTTCAGTACACCAGAATCATTTAACAACTGTACATCAAGGTATATTTCATTGTAAACCTCAAAAAAGATGTAGTACAATTTATATATTCAAAGTTATTTAGAAGCTCCTCATTTCCCTTCCAAATCAGAAAACAATCATCTACAAAACATTGATAGAATAAAATTTTATCTTTATATGGGTTTTTATCTCCATAAATGAATTCATTTTCCCATTAATTTAATGTTATATTAGCATATGTATTGGCCATGGGCGTACCCATGACCACTCCAGATGTTTGCAAGTATGGTTGTCCATCAAATTGAAAAGAACGCCATTAACTGATGTCCGAACCTCAGCAACAAACCACAAACGCCACCTTCCTAAGGCTTTTGGACAGCGGTTAGTGGCGTTCTTTTCACTGCTGTATGTTACATCCACCAAACCAGACAGACCTGTTTTCAGCAGAGCTAAAAAAAATCTGTGAGAAGCAGGGGCCATAGAACCAGTACCTGGAAATCATGTGGGCAAGGGTTTTTTATTCCAGGACATTTTTGATACCAAAGAAGGACCATGCTTGGAGAACTGTGTCATGTGTCTTTTCTCAACCATTATATAAAAGTTCCAAAATTCAAGCTGTTGACCTTGCAATGAGTGCTTGACTGCATCCAGACCATTGGCTTTTGGTAACACTACATCACAAAGATGCTTACTATCACATACCCGTTGCTTACACATTCAGGAAATACCTAAGGTCTGTTGTATCTGGGTCATATTATCAGTTTTCTGCATTAACCTTTCAGCTCTCCACTGCATCTTGAGAGTTCACAATGTGCTCAGCCCCAGTGGTGGTAAGATGACTTGCTTATTTGTGTAGAGTCTTCTCCCAGATGTTTGGAGTCCTCAACAATGGTGTCCAACCTCCTGTCACATCTAGAATTTCACTTGAACCCACAAAAGTCTTGTCTCACACACTTTCACAAATTGTCTTTTTAGGCTACAGGCTACAGTACCTTAGAGAAACAGCTATGCCTCTCTATGCCACCAGACTAATCTCTAATGATAACTAACCTCCCACTCCCTACCACTTCATCCAAATCTTTCCTACCTCCTCTATGCTGTCTTCATCCCTAACGCTGGTCTCTCTCTGCTACTCTCCTTATTTCTCGTAATACTTTTTCTCATACCTCCAATAAATCCATTCTCTAATGCACTTCTCCATTTTCCATGCGCTGTTTCTACAATCTATCCTAATCTATAAGTATCTCTTCTTTAATTGGCTTCTCTTCCTCAGTATTGTCCTCGCTCCCTAATTACATCTTTTCCTTTCTCTTACTGGTCCCCCTACTCAGCATCTCTCTTTCTGCCTAATTGCATCTCTTCCTTTCTGTAAACAATCTCTTCTTTAATGCCTCACCCAATACATGGTGTCAGCTCCCACATCTTGTTTTCCTCTTCCTAGGTTATCTTTTTATATCTCCATGTCCAATGATAACATACTACAATTTGCTTCATAAACTTCAAATCTTATGTTTCTGTTTTTTCACTGCAACTCGTCCACTGTGCTTCTTAATGTCTGCTTCATCCTTTATAAAAATGAATCATTCTTCCTTTTTTGCTATTAATACTTTCTGTTTCCATTACTGACATCCCTGTGTCTTAGTTCTTGCCTTCACAACTGTACTTTGAACTGCTTTATTGTGCCCCAATTTGATGTATTTTGTAACTATGATTGTGAAACTATGATTTCTGAATATGTTAATACCTGTGTACTTGTATTGTTGTAACGTTGGAGGCTTTCTCCTCAAACCTCTGAATAATGCTAAATACTTGTCTACTTGTATTGTTGTAAGGCTGGAGCTTTTCTTCCCAGGCCTCTGCTGAAAAGGAGTTTCTTTAAAGAACTCAGCCAGAATTTTCAAGTCAATAAATGATAATTAATAAATACATAGATTTTCTAGTTGTTGCTTTGCCAATCACTGGAGATCCAAACGTGAAGTATATGAGCTACTTAAACTAAAACTGTCATGTCATATGCTTCCATCAGGGTGCATCTTGCAGCCATCTCAGCTTGTCTGCCTATAGATTCCCCTTTGTTTTCTATGTTTGTGGTCAAACTACTTCTGAAATGAGCATTGCACATGAGACCCCTTTCACAAGCAAATTCCTCCTCCTTAGGATCCCAATTTTGTTCTAGAAAAACTGACCTTAGCTCTTTTTGAACTGGCCTTTAAGGCTGACATGCAGTTCATTACTTAGAAAACTATATTTTCTGTAAGGAAGAGTATCTGAGTTGCAAGCTCTCATTACTTAGAAAACTATATTTTCTGTAAGGAAGAGTATCTGAGTTGCAAGCTCTCATGGTGGGTGGACCATGTCTGATTTTCCATAGGGATATGGTTGCATTATGCATAAATCCTACATTCATGACCAAGAGCAGAATGTGGTTCTGTTTTTTTCAGTCCACATTCTGCTCTTGATCATTTTTTAATTGTTGGTTCTTAGTTATTTTGTGAGTAATCCTACATTCATGCCTAAAGTTGTTTGTGCTTTTACCTTGAATCAAGCTATCAGTCTCCCAGTTTTCTCCCAAGAGTCAAAAAACAAGACAGAATCGATTCTTCATAAATTGGATGTGCACAGGCAGCTCAGGTACAACCCTGATAGAACCATGTTTTTTTAGGACGGCTGAAAGCTGTTTGTCTGCTATGCTGGGACTAAGGGCAACCCATGTCTAAACTGACTATATCCACATCGTTGTTGTCTGTTATTGGTTTTTGCTATTCCCACGATAGTATAACGATTGAAAGCAAAGTTAAGGCATGTTCTACCAGGGCCTTATCCTGTTTGATGGCATACTGGAAAAGGGCGGACTCTAGAAGTATTCCAGAGGCAGAAACTTTGTCCTCTGTTTATACTTTCTCAAAGCACTACTAACTGCATTCTCTCTAGGTCTAGGATAAGCTTTGCTAGGACTAGTCTCCAGGGGTTCCTGGACACTTATCCTTCCTCCTCCTAGGTAGGGTAAGCTTCATACTTCTCAAGTGTACCTCATTACGAGGAACGTACCTCATTTGGGGTCTTAAAAAGTTCATGTTCCTCAAAGTTCCACATTGAAAGACTCTGTCAAACATTCAGTGTTAGGAATTTTTTAAGTGAAATTCATTGTAATTAGAAATTAATTATATTAATTCATTAAAATATCTTCTTAAGTAAAATCAGCATATTTTAACCATCCTATGACCTTCCTAGTTGAACATGTTAGTAAACCATTAGTATATGTTCCACATTTTGCCCATTTGTTCCACATTATGAGGGCTAGTGTTCCTCATTTTGGACATGGAAGGTTGAGAGCTATGGTAAGCTTTGGGAAACTACCCATAGACTACTGTAGCAGTTTGAATGAAGAACATAGTACAGCTGTGTATATTCTAATTAGCCATAAAAGTAAATGTTAGAATTTCTTCACTGCTGCAGTAGCTGCACTCACCCACCTTCCTCCTTTGTAAATGGATGAGATGGAAAACAACCTCCTTTATTACGGTTGTTATTGTTGTTTGGATGATTATTTATGGTGATTATTTATTGTTGGTTGCTGGCTCAGGATGAATTTACCTCCCTTTCTTAGGACAGTAAAATCCTAAAGATTTACCTTTCTCTGGTTGCTGATATACTTCCCTACAAAAAGGGTGCAGCCTATCAGCAACCAGAGTGAGTGAGAGGGAGGGACATTAGAGCTTTTGGCAAGCTGGCCGGGTGCTGTGTCCTTGGCAAGACACTATCTATAGGCTACTGCAACAGTGAAAAAATTAAAACAGCTACTGTTATGGGTAAGTAGGAGTGACAACTGTACTGTCACTACATCTGTCCTCAAAGCTGGAGTTCCTGAAGATTTTACATTATGTACCATCCATTTTTTTTAATTAATTTTCTACCTATATCTCTCTCCTATGAGAATCTCATTCTGTACACAGATGACTTTATATTGTAAAACCTGATACTAACAATAACAAGCTATACTCACAATTACAGCAATTATTACAAATTTGTTACTGTTTCCCTTCATGCAAACTACACATTAACCCAGATAAAGTGAACACAATGATTTTTGGGGACATTCTGAAGATTATCCATCAAAAATAGTACTATCCTACTTAGCCTTAGGTCTAACAGCATATTAACAATTCATTCTTATAAATACTCAGGAATACACCCTAAGTCTCATCTAATATTCACCCATTACACACAAATGACAATTTCAAAGGTCCTTAACCACTCAATTATACCCATTTGCAAACCACCTTACTCAGAATTCCTGCTCAGCAATTAGCAAGAATATTTTCCTCCTCAAACTAGAGTATGTATTTCTTCTAACACCTCTAGGAGATATACAAACTATACCAAACTGCTATACAAACAACAAAAAAAAAAAAAACAAACAAAAAAATTAATTCACCGTGCAGACAAGAGTAATCACTACTGCAAATTCCTAACACATGCTAATACTTTTCCCATTACTGAAAGATCTGTCTGCCTTTTTGCAGGCACCCTATAAAATCAGTACCACTGAATCATCATTCTCAAATCTGGGATTAGCCCTGTGGAATTCAGTACTAGCAAACATAGAGAATCAATATATTACAGAGTTATTTAGATCTCCTTACTAGAACATCTTACAAAGCCACATGTTCCCATTTTAACTCTGACTCCACCTGACCTCCTATCCCTTTTTCTTCCCCTAACTTTCTTCTGCTGCTTTTTGCTGTTTTCATTAAACAATTGCTATCACTTCTACACACACTCACCACCACGTCCCTCTTAAAAATTACCATTGACCATATCCTTAGGATGAAGATATTATAGACATAATCCCTCTTTCCAATTTTGTACATGAAGTTAGGGTGTCACATCAACAGTGACTATCACTTGAGTCAGCTTTCACTCTGCTGGGTTTTCATGTATATTATTATGTTTAATTTGGAAGTTTTGGTCATCTTAGCACTTCTTATATTCATTTTTTGTACTTTTATATGTACTGACACTTTTATATGTGTTTACTCACATTTGTGCACTGCCAACTCCTTTTGCATACATATGTAAGTAGCCTTTGCTCTGGATTTCCAAAGAAGTCATGCTTGGTGTAGTGTGCTACCTCAAGCAATGACATTATACCCAGTTCTGAGAAAACGGATCCAACATTTCTAGAGCTGTTTAGGCTAATGAATAATCCTGAAGCTCTATGCTCAATTCTAAAACATGAATTGGGCTCACAATGCTGTTGGTTTAGAAATGCTACATTGATGTTGAATACCAGTGTAAAAGCTCTAAGTAATGGCATGGCCTATCCAGCGGAATGGACTTTCCTGATGTAGGTGGTACTCCCCCTGTATGCCTCTACTGGAACTTAGTCTGCAGTACCAGTCTTGGTACCGACACACAGCCAGAGCTGTACTGTAAGTTGGTAGTTGGTTGGGGGAGTGGCTGAGGACAGCACTCATGCCTGGTCATTGTTTTCCACTAGCTGTCCCCTGCAGGCATAAGGGATGAGTCAACAATGTTTTAATGTGAGAATTTAGATTGCTCTTCAGCATGCCATCCTTCACTTATGAAAATGTTTGCAGGACAGACTTTTTAACTACTAAATTATATTAACTTCTATTAACCCCACAGTCTTCCTTAGATAAGTGCCAGTGGGTCTGTAACTCTCACTTGTACTATGACCAGTCCTTGTAGATAGGACCTCAGTTTAACTCCTCATGCCAAGGTTGGCATTTTAGGACTGCAGCATCTTTCCCTTGGTCTACTTCAGTGTACATGCCAGAACATGAGTCCAAGTGCCTGTAGTTTGGGGAGATTTAGTAATCAACACTCCACAGCACTGGACTGTTAATACTGTTAATCATTTTAAAAGAGCCTCTTTACTTGTTTATATTTTTGCTTATGTAGTTTTCTCTGGTTTACTGACATGTATGGTTTAGAAGTAATTTTTTGTGGACTTTTTGATGTTCACATCTGCTCACAGTACTTTTTTCTAAAGTATTTTTTTACCAAAAAAAAAAAATAGATGTTTTTACAAATGTTGGTGTTGAAAATTAGTGACCGGAATTTATAATTCTCTTATATTCAGCACAAATTCCTTGCCTTATCTTTAGACCAGGCATAAAGTTCAGTATGGAAAATTCTGATTCACAGACATTGTCTTTGCTCTGTATCATGAAACCATGCAAGGTATGGTATGGTGTGATATTCAAAGCAACTTTATGTGGTCGTGGTGGCACTGTACAGATTTTAAAGGATACTACTGTCTGTGCAGGGGCTGGAAGAGTAAACATTGAAAAGCAGTAAGAAGGCATTTCACCAGCAGAAATATGCCTTTGTCCTGACATCACTTAACTCCTCCAGTCCCATTACATATGGTTGCATTTAGTGGCAGGCACCTTCAATACCATCCTTATCCCACCTCCTGTCTAGCTAGGCCTAACAAGGAATAGAACACCTTTAGCCATATAATTATGCTGACGCTCTGTTCAACTATTTGGGTTTGAAGCCCCTAACACTTTAAACCATCCTACCATTTGTTAGTATATGCAAACTATATCTGTATCCAGAATGTCAATGGTCATAATTTTCTGCATATTCCTTCTCACATCCTGGAGGTGATCAGAGTCCACAGCCTGAATGCCTACCCCTTATTCAATTGTGACAGATAACTTCCATCACTTCAGTGTTATGATTGCAATCATCCCTTCAACTACTCTCTACTGGCTGGACAGCAGTCAGTACCTTTCCCCTTGTGACATCCCCTCTTTGGGCCAGTAATCAAGGAGCCTGAATCCTCACCACTGACACTGTAGAAGAATGTTCACTTGGAATAAAAATAGATTCATACAGTATTTCCAGATGCAGCTCTCTGCATCAAGAACATTTTCCCTTTAGAGCACACAGGAAACATACTCAGTTCGGTGTCTGGATTTCTCTCTCTCTCTCTCTCCAGGTCCCCAGTAAGACCTCCCACTGGCACAGCTGTAGAGTTGGTCCTCAGCCAAGTGTCCAAGCCAAGTCCTCCAGCACCCTCTCTGTAAAACCAGTGTTTTGTGTGCCTGCTCCAAGCAACTAACACACACACTCTATGAGATTTGATTTGCGTGCACACACACACACACACACACACACACACACACACACACACACACACACACTCACAGTCACAGTCACCTTGGAAAGCTGGGAAAGGTTGGCACAGATTTACTAGCTATGCTCCCTTCTGCCCAGATTATTACGTAGTTACTGCCATCAGACACTCCAAAGCCAGCTGCTCTAAGGCTCTTACAAGGGTGCACAATTATACTGACTCAAATTAATATTAATAGCAATGATAGTGTTTAAACAATGCAGTAAGGGTTTCAGGAGTGGCCACAGAGTCACTGAATCAATATAAGCACTCTCAAAGGTTAAAATATTCTCTAAAGGCCGCAATGAAGCTTCGCTCGGTCTCGGTACGCACCCCACCCTGCCCCCTTATTCCACCCGCCCCCACTACTTCCACATTTAAAGCTACCAAGCCACACCCCCACTTCCTTTCCAACCTACATAGCTTCCTCTCTACCATCTCCCTCCCCCTCCCACCACTTTAAAGATTAACCAATACCACTCCTCCAAAGTATTTCACCCTCATCCTTAGACGAAAAATACCATCCCATACACCATATCAAAGCCAACTTGTAAAATCCTCCCGCTCATAATTATACCATACTTCCTAACTAGCTATGAACATCTGCCATTTTTAGGCTTTCACTATCCAAAATATCAAACCAGTACCCCCTCACCTCCACCTATTGCTGAACTCTCCCCCTACTATACAACCCCAAAAACTACAAATTCCAACAACCTGTATCTTAATAAATTGTACCAAACAACCCCAAAATCCAAATATGGTCTTAAACTACTAATTAAAGTCCTGAGACTACTAGCTTATCCAAGAAAAAACATAACCAAAGATGGAGACATCCATCCTAATCCAGGCCCAACCTCAACTCCAGACTCTACCAGCCCTCCACTCTCCCACAGACTGGCTAACTCCCTTCTAATTTGCCATTTAAACATAAGAAGCCTAAACAACAAGGTACATAACCTGCATGCTGTGCTAGCAACCTACCTCCCTGACATAATGTGTCTATCAGAAACCTGGCTTAGGCCATCAACCAAAGATAATGAGATCCTGCCACCCAGGTTCAATATACTCAGGGTTGATCGCATGAAGAAAAGGGGAGGTGGGATAGCTGTCTTATACAATAGCACACTTAACATCATAACTAATCCCAAGCAACCACCCCAGGTCTCCAATGCTGAAATACTAGCTCTAAAACTACAACTAAACAATCAAAAAAGCATAAATCTAATTGTGATCTATATCCCCCCTGGGAATAATTCAGAAACATTGGAGATCATTCTAAATTGGATAGCTAACAACTACCCTCAAGAAACTATTGTTCTGGGCGATGTTAATATTGACTGGAACCAATGTTCCGTACAGTCCAACCCCATTTCTATAAACCTCCATGGATTCTCACAGATCATATCCTCTACCACCAGGCTAGGAAATTCTAACCAAAAAGAGAGTATTCTTGACTGGATACTCACCAACAGACACCCCCATAAGTATATGTCTGGGACTCTCCCCAATGATCTTAGCGATCACCTGATCACATACATTATGAAAGACAAAACCATTTGCGCTAATTTGCCTATCTATAGGTCCATCAGAACCAAGAAAAACTTTGACCCAACAAAATTTCACATGGAACTCAAATCCTGTAACTGGTCAAAGCTAAAGTACCTTCCCTTAGATGAGGCAGTGTCATTCTTTAATAACATATTCCTTACCATACTTGACTCTCATGCTCCAAAACGGTCACCCAGAATTAAAACACAACTAGCACCCTGGCTAACAACAGAGTCCAAATCTAAAATAACAATTAGAGATAAAGCATGGGACAAATGGCGTACTACCACGTTACCCCTAGATCGCATTAAATTCCAACAACTAAGAAACGAGACTAAAAAAGCCATCACACTAGACAAGAAAAACTACTTTTACCATCTGCAACATAAACATCAAAATAACCCTCAAAAGTACTGGGCAGGCTTAAATAAACTTCTCCAACCAGGCAAATCCACCACTCCTACCCCAGGAACATTATCTGATAAGAGCCAATAAGAAGTAGCAAATACCTTTAATACTTTCTTCACTGAGACCATTCAGTCCTTAGCTAACCAACTATCTCCTCCCTCCTCCACATCAAAAAATGCTACACCCAACTCGCTACTCTCTTTTAACCTCCAACCTGTGTCCACATCCTTTATCAGATCCCTATTGAAAAAGCTAAAGCCAACCACCCTTTCTGCTGATCTTCTCCCAGCCGAATATCTGCAAATAGCTGCAGATGTCATAGCCTACCCTATCTCGATCTTAATTAACAGAACCATAACCGAGGCCACAATCCCCTCAATATGGAAAATATCCTACGTTATACTACTCCATAAAGGCGGCACATCCACAGAACTATCAAACCACAGACCAATAGCCATACTATCACCACTTGCCAAAATTATGGAAAAGTGTGTACACAACCAACTAATGTCCTATCTCACCCAGAACAAACTACTAACAGACTCTCAACATGGATTTAGACCCCATCACAGTACGACCACTGCCCTCCTCTCTTTTACCGAAAAAATAAACCTTAACCGGAATAACAAAAAAATATCCTCTGCTCTCTTCCTGGACCTGTCGAAAGCATTCAACATGGTAAACCACCAGCTACTTCTCCACACTCTGGAAACCCTGCATCTAGAAAATGCAGCTCTTGACTGGTTTCAAGCCTACCTCACTGGCAGACAACAAGCAGTACTGTGGCAGAACAAGCTCTCTTGCCTGCTACCAAATACCATAGGAGTTCCTCAAGGCTCCATATTAGAACCTCTTCTCTTTTCAGTCTTTATAAATGACCTCCATACAGTTATCCCTGAAGCCACCTGTATTCAGTATGCAGATGACTCAACTCTAATATGTTCCAATGTCTCTCTAGAAAACCTACTAACTACAACCCAGCACAGTTTTACAACAGTCCAAAACTGGCTCGCTGACCATCACCTGATCTTAAACCCAAACAAAACCAAACTATTTCTCTTCTACCCAACTAATAAACCACCTACCACACATTTCACTATACAATCCAATAATGGGACCATTATCTCCCCTGACACCTATGCAAAGCTACTAGGAGTAAACATTGACAATAAACTGAGATTTGATATGCATATCAACCAAACCATTAAGTCAGTAAACAAGAAACTTGGGTCCTTATACAGGATAAAAACCTTCCTAACTCCAACTGCCAGAGCAGCCACTGCCCGCTCACACCTTCTCTCTACCCTACTATATGCCTCTCCTGTGCTTACTAACCTTAACAAATATGACCTAAACAAACTCTCATCTTGTTATAATCATATTGCCAGATTTGTAACTGGCTTGCCCTACAGAACACACCATTGTATTAACCTGAAAAAACTTGGCTGGATAGAACTTCCAAATCTTCTCCAGCTGTACCAACTCATAGAAGCATTTAAAATCCTTAAACAACCTGAGAACACCCCTGCTCTAAAAAATATAATAATTCCTTACACCAATCTAAGCTGCCTTCACTCAGCAAATGGACTCCTTGTCCAAACAATTAAATCTTACAACCTAGGTGGTGACGCTCTGTTTGCCAATACCACTGGAAAAATATGGAACTCCCTCCCCAACAACCTCATGCTTATGGCTTTGTCCTTGCACAAACCCAGACTAGCTCTTTGAAGTAAACCAAGCCCATACTAGTTCTTAGTATTATCCAATCCCAAAAAGAGCAACCTAGAGAGGGGATATCTAACCTCAAAAGAACAATGTATGTTAGCCAAACTCTAAGCTATGATTTCTCCTAATGACTTTGCTAGCATGTTATTAATGTACAGTATAATGAACTGTAGTATTCTGCATTTGCTAGAGCATGGTAGTTTATGATAGTATGTAAATTGCTTTTTTCTTTTTCATTTTTGTTCATCTTAAACTCTATTTTGTAACTATCTGTCATTGCAACTCTGTTGGAGCTTTTCTCCCCGGGCCTCCGCTGAAAATGGACATGTTTCCAGTCGGACTATCCCGGTCAACAAATGTAAAATAAAATAAATAAATAAATGAAAAGTTTAAATATATTTAATAATAAATAATAAAGGAACATAAAAATATGGAATATCTATTTACAATAAACACTGGACGTTCAATCACAAGAAATATTAAAATAACACAGATGAATAGATTAAATCTCACCTCTTTGTATAGTGTACTTTTTTTCATGTGCTAATCATCTAACAGTCAGTGTTGTCCACTGTATATGAATAGTGTACAAGCATGTGCGTCAGCTACCTAGATATTTACTTTTGTACTATAGTTATTGTTTATTCTTTAATACCTATCACGTCTGTCTTTTTGTGTTTGTTTTCTCCTGTAAAAGAGCTGACACTCGAAATTTCATTTAGGTAGCACTTGTGTTTCCTAAATGATAATAAAGTTTCTTTGAATCATACAGATACAGAAAAACAGTGTTTAACTAATCTCACTATATTTTCCTGACTAATCTAAAGAATTACTATTCCATGGTTCACTTACTAGAGCAAGGCAAGATGAAGTGGGTGAGAGATTCTTCTATGTCAGATTTCAAAAGCAGACTGCTCTGAGACTTCAGTCTCATCCAGTATTAAAACATAATTTTTGCTCTGGATTACAGAATGACTTCACATACATCTGGTCATCTGACTTTTGGTTCCCATACTACCGCCTTTCCTAGCAACTGACCTAGAATCTTGAACATATGTGTTAATAATACACACAAACACAGAGTTTTGCTAAGATCTGTTGCAGCTTCTGGAAGTTATAAAACAATAAAACACTTCCACTCTTTCTACAGGAGCTAATAAACCATTATCTGGCACACACATTTCCTGTCTAGCTGCAATCAGAACAGTAAGATACAATTTTTGGCATAAATTAAGTTAATGTCATACTATTTTTCAAAGTGAGCTGGAGCTGAGCTTAACCTCTTCTCTTCCAATATCCTGTGTTACAATATTAATTTCAATAGTTATAATACAGTCTGACATACAAGCATATTTCTTTTTCTGTCCAATAGGACACACTGTTGATACATTTTAATACAAACAGCTTTACATATACATGTTTCAACTCAAGCATCTGTACAAATCAGTTTGATGTACAAGTGACATATAATTCTTTACAAAAGTCCAGCTAGCTATGCTGGCATATGTTATACATCCACTGCTCTACTTCTCCTGGCATGGCTGGAAATACCTCACATCATTACACCCCTAACAAGCCGGACACAGTTTCACCCACCTGTTATCAAAAATAGTCTAGCTTGCATATATTGGCCAGTTTGTAAAATCTTAGTGTTGACCTTGGCTCTTCTTGAAAGTGTAAGGACCTTAAGTGCAATTCATGGAAGAGTTAGTGAGATTTTGCAAAACTGGGAAGTACATAATAAGTCCATGATTATGGTAGTTTATTTTTATTTAACATTTGTTTACCAAGAAAATCTGATTTGGAACAAAGCCAATTTTCAGCAGAGGCCTGGGGAGAAATGGTCGAGATGCATGTCTTTGTAATGTGGGAGGAAACTGGAGCACCAGAGGAAACCCGCAAGAACACAGGGAGGACATGCAGACTTTGCACAGAAGGCACCCCAATCGAGAATCAAACTGGAGAACCTCTTGCCGTAAGGTGAAAACACAACTGCTGCACCACTGTGCCTTCCATAAGCATAGTTCTGCTTGCTGCAAGGCACAGTGATCTTGGAGAGTTAGTACATCTAAATTGCGAGGAATGCTTAGTTCTCCACATCTAGTCACCAAGTGATTCATAGAATTGCTTGACTGCCTAAATTAGCATGGTCATTCCATCCACACTGCAATAGCGAACACAGCACATATCAGTGTATGTCTGCCTGGGCGATAGTGCTAATGTAGTTAGTAGGGTAAGTTAGGCAGATGTGTGTATGTGTGTTTGTATACATTTGTGGGTGAATGAATGTCTGTGAGTGCGATTGGGTGAGGAAAGGGCAGTGGTGTGTGTGTGTGTGTGTGTTGTGTGTGTGTTTGTGTGTTTGTCTGTGTGTGTGTGTGTGTGTGTGTGTGTGTGTGTGTGTGTCTGTGGGCTGGCGTGGCTGTTATACCTGTATACACCCCTAGACGTATGAGCAGAGTCTACAGATCTGGGTGGGAGGAAACACTAGCTGCCAGAGATTACTCTCAGGTCTTGTGCCATAACGGCACTATGACACTGCAGGAATTGGAGGGAGAGCACTAGCCACCAGGGATATCTCTTATTCCTGTGCCTTAATGGCTTGTTAACAATATGGGGATCAGGGGAAACTCTAGCCACCAGGGATAACTCTTATTCTTGTGCCTTAATGACACTTTAACAGTGTAAGGATTGAGGAGGAGGGACACTAGCCACCTGGAAAAAACACTGCCCTCAGTATTTGAGAAGCATGTGAACAGAAAGGAGATCAGGAATGGTGGAGAAGTACTAAACCTCAGGGATACTCAATATATAGCATGCCTTACAGGCACATATTTAAATAAAAGGAAAAGGGAATACCTAGACAACAGGGAAAGTAGCATTTCATAAAAGCAGCAAGTGCAGTACTGTCCAGCCTCCCACAGAGCATATCAGTCATGAGCACCACCACTAAACACCAGGGACTGCTCATTAAAATATATAAAAGGGAAAAATGAGGAAACGGGGATTTAAACCGTCAACCCTTGACACAAAAAACACCTGCCTTAGCCCACTTTTAGTGCACCTGGTGTTCTTTTAATATATATCTAGGAGCACAGGTATTAAGCAATGCCTGCAACATACTATGATATATAAGGCAGAGGGATGTGAAATATTAGGCATATCTTTCCACCGCAGAAACAGATTTTGCCCTAGCATACATTTACAGAAGGATATGAAATGTGAAACTCGAATGTCTGGCATTAAGGACTCACTGTAATTATCCATGTATTACTTGAGCAGGTGAAAGGAGACATCATGGATGTTCTGATGACAGGGACAGAATGGGATATGTCGTGTGTGCACTTTACTATGCACTTGTGTATATGGAAGAGTGACTAAGGGGTGGTGGTGCCTGGAACTTCCCTGGATGCAGCCACCATTGTTAGCTACAGTGCAAAGTGCTGATCTAATCTTCATGTTAATTAAATGTGATACATAGATATGCAAATTAACCAATAACACGGTCTTTTCTCATTGTGGCAAATTGTCTATGTATTGCAAAATGCCGAGAGTGGTAACAGGTCCTTTTTATTACAGGCCTTATGGCCCTCACCGAGATCTTAATGAATCTCTGGCACAGTGTGTGTGTGTGTGTGTGTGTGTGTGTGTGTGTGTGTAAGCCTGAAACTGTAGAACACTAAGTCATGCCTAGCTGTAAAAATCAAAGTTTTGCATATTACAAGAGTCAGTGTTCACGTAGTACAGAAGATAACAGGTCTAAGAAACTGCTCAGACATTTTGTGAGAAAACATGCAATTTAGTTAAATCCAGAGAAGGAAGACATGAGTTTATAATTTGTAATTTGTTACTTTGTCTGAACAAGCAATCTTTATCTGACAGATATTTTGGTTTATAGAAAATAAGAATTTGCAATAATGCCCAATTCACAGTGATGAGAGAGGTATGGACTACCCAAAGAATAAATACAGGGTTAAAATGTATGGATGTTGGGTGCATTTAGTACATTACACAGGCTATGGTTTAGTTAAATGAAAGAAAGAGAGAGAAAGAAAGGGAGAGAGAAGAAAAAAAAGTGTTGTTATTGTCAGTCTAATGTTCTAATAGATACCTTTGAAGAACAACAGTATTGAACAAAGGTTAAGGACTGGCTAATTTAAACTGAATCAGCACCATAAAACATTTCAGTACAGTTTTCATGGCTGCTAATAACACCAGTATAGAATAAATATTTAAAAACGTGCAAAAAAAAGTTAATTTATGTTTAGGTAACATTAGCATCCCCTCAAAAATAAACTCAACTACAAAGGCTGAAGATTTGTCTGCACTTGTAGATTTAACCACTAGAGGACACTATGATACCACAGTTTGTTCCTTCAACTGAGAACAACTACAGGGTAAACTTGGGATGTTTGAAAAAGAAAAAAGAGAAAACTATAAATAGATGGTTCTACAGCAGTAGATTGTTTCAGCATATAAGTTTTACTTGTCTGTAATCACTTTTAAGGCAAAGTCTGCACTTCAGTATGTAATTTCATTAACAGGCCAGTTCAAACGCTTAAGAATGATGGTGAAATATATTTGTTTCTACTAAAATGTTATGTCATGGAAAGCTGCATTAAATGTGTATATAAAGCATGTGAGAACAATTGCATTTTCTATATTTGTAAAACTGATGAAAAAAGAAGAATTTGCTTTTGACTAATTACCATATGGCAGACTTGATCCGTACATGGAATTTAAAAAAAACGACAGAGATAGAACAAATGAATTTGTAAGGAGAGAAAATACAATTCATCTCAATGTGGTTTCTACTAAGTAAACACTTTGATCTCAGCCTGATATTTAAAGCCAAAATAAATAAAACAAAATAATTAACTACTGTTTAAGTGACCATCATTTTCTTTATATGTTAGAAGTGCTTCTTTGTTCACAGTTAAACTTCATTGCTTCATTGCAACTTTACCTACTTGAGTTGAAAAGGTCTGCTGTTTTGCCTACCCTTACCCAAGTAAATTGCTTAGTCGGTGACACATGAGCTTGGAACTAAGTCTCAGAATGTCAAGTTATTATAAATATTTCATTAGTCACATTTACTGCTGTAGCAAAGCTGGCATTGTAGTTCTGCTTATTTTCCTCTTGAAAAATAAGGAACAGTCTTCATTTAAAATCTTTTTTTTTTTCATTAACCAGTTGTACATATCTACAATGCAGTGTATGCTTTAAATATATTTTGCTTCCATATTTGTTTCTGCTTTAACAGACGTACCAACCTATCTTCAAAGTCAAAGCTAAATATGTATTTTGTCACATGGACTGTGCAATTTAAATATACACCCATTTTATATATATATATATATATATATATATATATATATATATATATATATACACACAAAACAAAAAAATTAAGACATTTGACAGGGTTTGTAGTGCAAATTATATTGCATATCAAAGTTTAAAAATAAGCTAGCACGAATGGCAAAAGCATAAACTAAGAACACCACACCCTTTCATGACCAGTTGCTTAGTAAGCTAACAGTATTTGGATTTTTTTTTTTTTTCCAATAATAATTCTTTATTTTATTTTTTCCAAACAACTAATGCAGTACTACCAACTACTTACAATATGTACATGAATGCTTCCAACAGTTACATAGAATCATTATACATACCTATACACTTCTAAAAAAAAAATAATGAAGAAAAAAGAACTAGTAACCATATAAGACTTATCTCAATAAAATTCAACAGTTATTCAGTTTTTCCCAGAGAATAGTGGAATGGAACTTTAAGCTAATACAATGTTAAAGATTTGTTCCCATATTTTTGTATTGTTTACATTTTTCTTATGATCACTAATTAGAAATTTATGTGCTAGAATATGTTTGGTGGCTACTATCTTGAAATTTTGCCATGATGTCTGTAAAGGGTTCAACCAATTGGAAGCTATATATAACTTCATCAACAAAAAATATTGACTAGTATAATTCTTTGGGTTCTTTCCAAGTTGGGTGGTGGAATATGTAAAATCGTAAATTCCCAGGAGAGTGTGGAATGTTGATATCCCATTTTTGTAGTTGAAGTTTCAAGGAATTCCAGAGTTTGAAAATACATTTACAACTCCAAAACATATGTAGGAGGTCGGCTGTTTGATCTATACAATATGGGCATTTTGGTGAGTTCTTTGAGTTAAATTTGTGTAGAGTGAGACGTATAATACGCGTTATTAAATATCATCAATTGGGTAAATAATAGCTTCTGAAGGGACACAGATTTTATGGTTAAGTGAATTGCTTTTAGTATTTTACTTTCTTCAATTGTCAACAATTTCTCTCTCCAGTATTTGGAAATTAATATTTGATTATTATATTTTATTTCTTTAATCAAACCATATGCTGCAGTTATATATTTACATTCCTGTGTAAGGGTTTGCCATAAGTTCAGACACATGTTTAAATCTTCTTCTTTAATTATGTCATTCCCTTTACTAAGGTAACTTATTGATAGGTCTTTTAATTGTCTTATTATAATTAGATACGATTTGGGAGATTCAACTCTTCTAAAATATTGTGAATCGATACCTAAGAAAGGATATAAATCAAGTAGGGTTAAATTAATTATAAGTGGGAATTTCTTAAGGTCTATCAGCTGGTTACCAATTTTCAGATTTGGATTTTTGTGAAATGGTTGAAGAATTATCATACTTTGCAAAAGATTTAATGAGTTGAAAGATTTTGTACTGAAACTATATATGTTTTGATATGTTCCAACACGAAGTACACTTTAAGAGTATTTTTGTTTAAAAAAGGTAATGCCTTGCAGTTAATATCCAATTCCTTGACATGTTTATGATTAAGAACCAGCCATTTGGGAACCCATTTCGAGTTACACCCATCAAAGTTAATTATTCTTAAAAGTCTATTGGTGTTTATTATTAAATAATATGTTTCAAATTAGGTAGATCCAACCCTCCCTATTTTTGGAGCCATCAATTTATCATACGATATCCTAACTTTTCTAGGTTCCCATAGAAATCTAGCTAGTTCTGTATGAAGCTGTTTGAAGAATTTTTTGGAGATTTGAACTTGTGACGCTCTAAAAATATATAGTAATCTAGGAAGTATATTCATTTTAATAATTGAAGTCTTCGCCATTATTGGTAATTTCAGATTATCCCATCTTTTCAAGTCAGATACTATCTGCTCCCAAATAACCTTAACATTATTGAGATAAAAATCTCTGTTGTCTGTTGAGAAAACCACTCCTAAGTATTTTATTTTTTCTTCTGATTTTACCTGCCCTACTAATGGTAATAGTGAAAAAGGTGTAGGTGTCTTTAATGGGAATATCTTAGTTTTTTTAAATTTAATTTATAATTGGAAATTTTCGCAAATTCTTCTACTGCCTTTAATATTTTATTAGTATCGAAACAGGTGTTGTGCAATAAATACTCAAATCATCTGCAAAAGCAGCCATTGTGATCTTCGTACCATAGATCCTTGGAGCATTATGATAGATATTTTGTTTAATGTGCAAAAATAGAGGTTCCAAATACAAATTGAATAACAAGGGAGATAAAGGACAGCCTTGACGTGTACCATTTTTAATTTGAATTCTTTTTGAAAGATTCCTGTTAATGACTAGATTTGTATAAGGATTGGTATATAATTTTTTTAAAGTTGAAGTGAATTCTTGCGGTATGTTAAAACATGTTAAAATGTCAAATAAATATTCTAAGTTCACTCTGTGAAATGCTTTTAGAGCATGAATTATAAGTGGGTAAAGATTATGGTTGTTATGGGTGGCATGAGAAAGCATTGTATGCAGTGTTAATGTATTATCTATAGTTTGTCTGCTATTTATAAAACCGGCTTGTTCATCAGATATTATAGGGTTAATCACCATTTTCAACCTGTTAGCCAAAATCGATGTCATAATTTTCATATCTATGTTTAAAAGTGAGATGGGTCTATAATTATCCGGGTTTTGTCGATCAGTATTTTCTTTTGGTATGAGAATAGTTTTCGATGCATTAAAGTGTGGGTCAGTAATTTTATTGTTAATAATATAGTTAAAGACCACTGACAGTATTTTCCCAGAATATCACTAAAAGTTTTATAAAATTCTGTAGTCAAACCATCCGGTCCCGGAGCTTTGTATGGCTTCAATTTCTTGATAACATCAGTTATTTCCTCTGAAGAAATAGGTTTAATCAGGTTCATATGAAGCTCATCATTAATCTTTGGAAATATAATTTTCTGAAGAAAATCATTATTATTCTTATTTGGATTTACATCCTGTTGTTCACCATATAGTTCTGAAAATATTAGTTCAAAACCTTTATGATATCTTCCGTATTGGTGTATGTTTTATTATTGAAGTATATTTCAGGGATTTGGGAAGGTGACTTGATTGATTAATAATACGTGCTAGTGCTTTTGACGGGTCTGTATGTGATTAGCGTATTTTACCAGCATTTTCTGTTCATGGAATGATAATTTACTGTTTTGTAATAAAAAAAGTTTCTTCTGACAATGTAATAATTCCATTTCGGTTTGTTTACTATAATTTCTAATTAATTCCTGATCTAATAATTTAATTTTTGATTCCAAGTCATGCATATCTTTCACTTGTAATTTCTTGTAGAAAGTAGCTTTTGGATAAACATTCCTCTAATTTGCGCTTTGATAGTTGCCCATTCTATGTCTGATGGATGTCGGTGTTCTAAAAGATTATTTAATAATTGATTAAAAAACTCCCGAGCTTCTTTTAATACATCCTCTTTATGCAATAGATATGGATTTAATGTCCAATTATAACCCCTAACATGCAATTTATGACAAGTATCTTTCTTAAAGGTTAATGTGATCCTGGAGTGATCCGACAAATAACGAGCTTGTATGCATATATAGGGATCAAAACACATTAGTGTATCTGATATTAAAAAAAATCGATCCTGGACCACATTTTATGACAGCTCGAATAAAATGTGAAGTTATTTGGATTCATTTGGTCCTTATTATATTTAAATGGATCATAAAGTTTAAAATCTGCTTTAAGTTCCTGCAGTGCTATCACTGCCTGATTATTATAAGATCTATGGGGACTTGTTTTATCTAGTTTAGGGTCTTGGTATGTATTCCAGTCACCTCCTATTATTATATAATAATTGTTATATTGGTTTAAAATAAAGTAAAGTGATGTTATGAAGGTTTGCTGATTGGTACATGGGGCATATATATTAAGAAGAATCACCGGTTTATCGTAAAATTTTGTTATAAAAATTACATAACACCATCTTCCTTCTTTATCTATTTTAAAATCTAAAATTCTCTCTTGGAACTGAGTTTTGATGATTATTGCTACACCTGCACTATTAGTTGTCCCTTCAAGCTATTACCTCTGATCCATTTTTATTTTTAATGGCAGTCCATTGATCATTAGCCAAGTGGGTTTCTTGTAACAAAATAAATGGTGCTTTTGACTGAAGAAGTAAATGAAAAATAGGTTCCCTTTTTTCAGATTCTGGGAAACCTTTAACATTCCATGAGTCTATTATCCACATAAAAATGCTTTTAAAATGTTAGTGTATATGTTGAATTTGAAAATACTAGATTCCGGTATAATATCAGATTTTGAAATATTTGGAAGCAAACTAAATGCCCCATCCCTAACCAGTGCCTATCCACTATTCTCCTGGACCAGGACAAACATAGGTTTTTAACACTGTTTAGACTTCTATTGGTATACATCAATCCTAAATGACTATTATATAATAACACCCTAACAAGATATACAAAACCTATGATAACTACAACTAACCCTACAAAAACTAACCTACACATTCCCCATTAAACACTAGTACCTATCTACAGCTCTTGAACATATTAGTTAGTTAACACATTGTTATGTCTTACATACCAATTTCTTATTCTACCCTCTAATGATTTACATACATTATTAATTAAATAATTGGTTATATTATCCTAGAATAACTAACTGTCTTATCTAACTTTGCCTAGGTAAGTATAACATGTTAACAGCAGCATTGATAAAAACAACATCAGTAACATTTTTTTTTTCACCATTAATGTATTAATACTGTAAGAAATATATAGCTAACATTATGCACAGAATCTCTAGAACCACATAAAATATATATCCTTCCATTCCCTTAGGAATAGGAGAGTGAATTATACATGTTAACACATATAGATTATCATAGCATTAATAAGGAGAAAGTTTTTTTTTTTTTTTTGTAGTAACATAAACAATATAACAGTCATTTCAAAGGCAGAAAAGCAAAAATATCAATAGTATATAATTATAACTGCATTTCTATCTTCAGGCACACTATCTAGAACCAAAATAGAATAACTGTAGTAACTTTATATTGTTTCTAACATTGTAGTTAAATTACTCTATTTAACCATATGTTACAGCCCAGTTTAAATCCTTACCTGAATAAGCTGACATTTCTTTATACAAAATAAAAGTCAAACCTCTCTAAAATAGTCCAGGAGCCTCGTTTTGCAATTCTAAAAGCTTCCCCTGGCTCCACGGAGCTCTGGCTACTTCCTGGTATAAAAATCTTGATTTCAAGTTCTCGAAGGGGGACCCATTATGTGGACAGAATTCCGGAAGTGCCACAACAAAAGCTGACCCTCTGGAGCATTTCTAGGACTTCCTGTTGACTCACAGACACACACAGTTCATCAAGGCTGCAGGAGTTCGTGAAATCTTTGGATTTAAGCTGGACCTGTAAGAAAATACTGGTTAATGATTAAACAGGGAGCCTGGAGAGAAAAAATAAGCAAACAAAGGATTTTGAAGCCTTGAGGTATAGTACACATGGAATCCCAGAATCTGTATTGCTGTACACAGACTGAATGTTCCAGTTAAGCTTCTGAAGTTGGAAGGGATTTAAAAGTCTTCAAAAAGGTGAGTTTTGCTTCCTTTTTTGTAGAAACAGAATATTTGGCTCCATCAAATGTAAAGATTAATGTACTTGGATACTTCATCTGGAATTTTATATTTTTATCAATAAGAAATTTGCAGTAAGGGGCTAATGCTTGTGCAGTGGTAGATCTTGACCCATAGACACTCTGTTATTTTGCCACATTACAAAACCTCCTTTCTTTTTCATAGTTAGAATTATTTTATTTACATCCTGGTAATTCAGAATTTTGACATAAACCGTCTAGGAATATTTGATGCTTGTGATTCCTGAGAGCTCTGTGTGCTCTTTCTATGACTATTTGCTTAGCAGTCCTCGAACAATATTTCCAGTATCTGTGTAATGGTAGGCATTAGATCATTATATTGAATATTTTCCGGATTCCTCTAATAATTATGTTGTTTCTTCTGGATCTTGCCTCTAAATCCAGGATCTTGGTCTGCATAGTTTGAATGTCCAGGTCATGAATATCTGTTTTTTTTGTAAGAAATTTTATTCTGTCCTCATTATCGGATATTCTAGCCTCAGATTTATCTATTCTGTCGAGAATTTGACTGCATGTGGCATTAAAAGCAAGTATCTGGTTTGAAAGTGCATTTAAAGATTCTTGTATGGGTAACAGTGCTGTTTTAATGTCCTCCATGTTAGCTAGCTGATCCGGTTGGTTTGTTCCTCCTGTTTTAAAAGATCTTGTGGTTTTACAGTTTTCTGTCTTTTAAATGTAGAGTCTTTCTCTGGTGACATCAGCATTGATAATTTAGTTTTAGTTGTTGTTGTGTCCATATTTTTGTCCAGTTTTGACATCTTGAAACAGAAATCAGATAGATCCTTTGTTTATAGCTCTATTCAGAGTCAGGCAGACAATCAGCTTTAATCCTGTGAAATTAATTAGTTTTTCCTTCGTTCTTTTGATTCTCAGTCGTAGTTTGGTTGTAGTAGAATAGTTATATCCGGTAATTAATGCAAAAAGACTTGTAGTATATCCTCAGGGTTACTTATTCTTGCGAGTAACTGGAGAGCTGTAGATGTACAGTGTCTACAGAAAGGCGGCCATCTTTGTCTCAGTATTTGGATTTATGAGATCAAATGTCGCCAAGATAAAAAGTGATGATACAAACAATGTTTGAGCAGTGAAAAGACATAGATGCATTTGAAAAGTTTATTCCTACCATGTTATTTACAATATTTAGAAGACCAGCAGCAGAGAACAGGTTGATAAAACACTAAGCAGTCTTATAAATAAATTGAAATGTATGCATTTTATTTAATGGTTTTATATTGGCTGATAAGGCAGGGTGGTGCAGTGGTAACGTTGTTGCCTCACAGCAAGAGGTTCTCCCGTTCGATTCTCGGCTGGAGTGGCGGGGAGTGCCTTCTGTGTGGAGTCTGCATGTCAAAATCTACTGCCAATCATTAGCGGACTGAAGTAAACTAACCGGGAAAAGCGAAGACACGTATTGGTTGATAAGGCAGATCAACTCAGTTGCCTGGTTAGATTTTTGAAAATGATCCAGGGTGATACTAAATACTTAGAAATGTAATGTTATAAAGCTTTTTAATATAATGCTGACTTGTCCTTTAAAAATCCAGTAGCTGCAGCATTTCACTTTTCTTATTTAGGCAATAATGTGGGATTTATACCACTTCATATTTTATATTTTCCTTCACTCTACATATCAGTGGAGCTCCATTAATAACATAAAGTTGTGTCTCTAAACTTACTTATCAATATAATTGTACCCTTCTTTAGAAATATGCTTTTTCCATTTTTATGAATATAGAAGAGATTCTACTCATTAAGTCTGGTTTGAGAGCACAAAGAAATTGAAGTGATTTTCCTAACATCACACAATATGTAAGTGGGTCCTGAGAGACTTAAACCTAGATAACTGGTTTTGCAACCCACTGTTATAATCTAAGCTGCTGTGAAACCAGTTAATATTCCTGTTTAAAACTATTGCAATAACATCCTTGAAATCAACATAGTGAGTGACAGTGTTTTAAGACAGTAATATAGAGCACTGTAAAAGTATATTTACATCTTAATTAATGATATTCTGGAATTTTGAACTTGCATGTTACCTCTTTTATGTGCACCAGACCAGAAGTATCTTAACTTAATTCCTTAATTTGAAGTATATTTACTCAACTATAAGAAAAGCTTTAAATTAAGTAAATTACTTAACATGCAATTGAACTGCCATGGTGGTGCAGTGGTAGCATTGTTGTCTCACAGCAAGAGGTTCTCCCATTCGATTCTCGCTGAGTTGCCTTCTCTGAGGAGGGAGTCTATCCTCCCTTTGCGGTTGGGTGGTTCATTGAAGGTTGGATGTCGAACTGGCACGAAAATCTACTGCCAATCATTAGCAGACCGGAGTTCCGCTGTGGTGACCCCTAACCAGGAAAAGCAGAAAGACAAACAACAACTTAACATGCAATTGAATTTGTAAATGTTCTTCTTATTTTTTTACAGTATGACTTTCATTCTTTTAACCTTGTAAAGAAAACATTTTATTCAGATATTTTTCCCCAAGAAATATATCTGTAGTTATGTGATTTCCTCTTCAGATCTATAAATGCAACTGCATCTTTATTAATTAATTAATGCTACTACTACATTCAAGTTTTTCATTTTAAAATTAATTCCAATGTGGCAAATTAGGAACTGTACCACAAGCAGGCCGCCTTTGTTCCCATTGTTTTACTACAGTGGAGCAAGATTTTGAGCCTTTGGAAAGCAAATTTCATAAAACAAGTGTTTTTGTTTTTGAAAAGGGCTTTGGATCTGTTCATTGAAGGAACTGCAGAATCAAATATCTTGGGCTATTTTTATTTTTAAGCTTCTTGTAGCTACCTGGTAGACTTACACATAGTGAAAGTTCACTGTTATAATGTGATTCTTTAACAACGGAATTAGTGCTATCATGTTACTCCTCTGCCTGTTATGAGCCTTTGCATAACAATATACTGGAACTTTGTTGTTTGTTCTCAAAGTGTGCAGGCTTCCATTGCAATATTCAGACAAACAGATTAACCCTTCAAAACGAAAAGACTCTCAGGTAAACAGTTCAGGAAGAGGAATCATAGTTCAAAGGTTCCACCTCTACACAACAGGGCCAATAGTAGCAGATATCCACAGGAAGTACCCTCCAGTAGGGGAATCTTAAGCAAGCACAGAATCCATAAACAAACTTGTGCACATAGGAAGGAAGAAATCCTTGAATGACTGCTCAGTGGTTTTGAGAATAGCTGCTACATTATTTCACTTGAGGTTTGTGTTGAGCCCTTTGCAGAATGGACTCTAGGAATATGTTTCTGAGTTGCTTTTAATCACTGAAAAGCAAATGTGGATGTGGTGCCAAAGACAGAGGCAGTTTCTAGCTCAGAGTCACACAGCAAGTGGACATAATCAACCCTGTACCTTAACTACATAAGGCAGAAATTAACTGCCAGATCTTCATTAATTTCTATTTTTATTATAGTCAGTCATTAGTTTAATATTTAGTTTTGCAGAACATCTCTGATTTTACCTCATATTTAATCCCTATCCTTGAGGACAACTTGAAACTACTAATGAACCAGAATAGTTATGGTGGGGAATTTAATAAAGCCTACACAAACTTATTTTCCATGGAGGCATAGTGGCACACAGTTTACATGAAAGTAAGCAGTTGTGCAATCCAGTAAAGGAGCTGAGGGATGTGCATGACTGTGCAAACACGGAAGTGGCTGTGGCATGCAAATCACCTCATAAGTAGGTGAAATGCATGCAAATGAGGTGGTGGAGCAATCCAGCGAAGCAGATAGGCAGTCCTATAGACCCCCCCCTGTAATGTCTCATACATGGAACAATTCTGTGTGTGTAGAGGATGTTGAAATTACACCACAGGCTGTAAAGTGTACTTGGAGTGTCAGAAATAGTATAGTGGACACAGATATGTTGCAAAACTATTCACCGTGTGTCCAAAACCATATGGAAAATAATGTGCATTATGGGACCCTGTGTGGAGTATGAACAATGTCACACAGCTGTGGTTGCTAATGAAGCAGGGCCTGGAACCATGAAGTTCTGTGCACGGATTCAGCATGCAATGAGCTGGGTTGGAATAGCACAAAAATAAAATTGTGTCCATGTCCAGATCCCATTCAGGCAGGCAGAACAGACTGTTGGTGTCCACAAAAGAGGTAGCTGACATCAACATCTGAGGTGCGTGTTTCATCGTGTTTGTGAGTGTTTGCCTGGCACACTGCCATGCTGAACATGACCTTTCATGGGGTGTGTCTATATGACTGCTAAACACAATCTATGAGATCAAATGTCGCCAAGATAAAAAGTGATGATACAAACAATGTTTGAGCAGTGAAAAGACATAGATGCATTTGAAAAGTTTATTCCTACCATGTTATTTACAATATTTAGAAGACCAGCAGCAGAGAACAGGTTGATAAAACACTAAGCAGTCTTATAAATAAATTGAAATGTATGCATTTTATTTAATGGTTTTATATTGGCTGATAAGGCACGGTGGTGCAGTGGTAACGTTGTTGCCTCACAGCAAGAGGTTCTCCCGTTCGATTCTCGGCTGGAGTGGCGGGGAGTGCCTTCTGTGTGGAGTCTGCATGTCCTCTCCCCGGTTGGGTGGGCATTCGAAAGACATGCGTAAATGCGCGTGCCTTCGTTGAAGGTTGAACGTTGAGTTGGCACCTCGGCTTTCGTTAAAATCTACTGCCAATCATTAGCGGACTGAAGTTCCGCTGTGGCGACCCCTAACCGGGAAAAGCCGAAAGACAACGTATTGGTTGATAAGGCAGATCAACTCAGTTGCCTGGTTAGATTTTTGAAAATGATCCAGGGTGATACTAAATACTTAGAAATGTAATGTTATAAAGCTTTTTAATATAATGCTGACTTGTCCTTTAAAAATCCAGTAGCTGCAGCATTTCACTTTTCTTATTTAGGCAATAATGTGGGATTTATACCACTTCATATTTTATATTTTCCTTCACTCTACATATCAGTGGAGCTCCATTAATAACATAAAGTTGTGTCTCTAAACTTACTTATCAAAATAATTGTACCCTTCTTTAGAAATATGCTTTTTCCATTTTTATGAATATAGAAGAGATTCTACTCATTAAGTCTGGTTTGAGAGCACAAAGAAATTGAAGTGATTTTCCTAACATCACACAATATGTAAGTGGGTCCTGAGAGACTTAAACCTAGATAACTGGTTTTGCAACCCACTGTTATAATCTGTAAGCTGTAGAAACCAGTTAATATTCCTGTTTAAAACTATTGCAATAACATCCTTGAAATCAACATAGTGAGTGACAGTGTTTTAAGACAGTAATATAGAGCACTGTAAAGTATATTTACATCTTAATTAATGATATTCTGGAATTTTGAACTTGCACATGAGACGTGGTCTCTGGGGACATTCAAAAATGTTACCTCTTTTATGTGCACCAGACCAGAAGTATCTTAACTTAATTCCTTAATTTGAAGTATATTTACTCAACTATAAGAAAAGCTTTAAATTAAGTAAATTACTTAACATGCAATTGAACTGCCATGGTGGTGCAGTGGTAGCATTGTTGTCTCACAGCAAGAGGTTCTCCCATTCGATTCTCGGCTGGAGTGCGGGGAGTGCCTTCTCTGTGGAGTCTGCATGTCCTCCTTGCGGTTGGGTGGCATTCGAAAGACATACGTAAGGGTGTGCCTTCATTGAAGGTTGGATGTCGAACTGGCACCTCGACGTTTGTGAAAATCTACTGCCAATCATTAGCAGACCGGAGTTCCGCTGTGGTGACCCCTAACCAGGAAAAGCAGAAAGACAAACAACAACTTAACATGCAATTGAATTTGTAAATGTTCTTCTTATTTTTTTACAGTATGACTTTCATTCTTTTAACCTTGTAAAGAAAACATTTTATTCAGATATTTTTCCCCAAGAAATATATCTGTAGTTATGTGAAAAAGTGATTTCCTCTTCAGATCTATAAATGCAACTGCATCTTTTGTTCGCATTAATTAATTAATGCTACTACTACATTCAAGTTTTTTGCATTTTAAAATTAATTCCAATGTGGCAAATTAGGAACTGTACCACAAGCAGGCCCGCCTTTGTTCCCATTGTTTTTACTACAGTGGGAGCAAGATTTTTGAGCCTTTGGAAAGCAAATTTCATAAAAACAGGTGTTTTTTTTTTTTTGTTTTTGAAAAAGGGCTTTGGATCTGTTCATTGAAGCTTGCACCTACTGTGTGAACTCAGTCTGTTCACACCACTAGTTTAACAGTTTAAGCACATGACCTCCTGTATGTAAATGTGCATTCAGGTACTTAAGACAGTTTCTTTGCCTCGGAACTGCAGAATCAAATATCTTGGGCTATTTTTATTTTTAAGCTTCTTGTAGCTACCTGGTAGACTTACACATAGTGAAAGTTCACTGTTATAATGTGATTCTTTAACAACGGAATTAGTGCTATCATGTTACTCCTCTGCCTGTTATGAGCCTTTGCATAACAATATACTGGAACTTTGTTGTTTGTTCTCAAAGTGTGCAGGCTTCCATTGCAATATTCAGACAAACAGATTAACCCTTCAAAACGAAAAGACTCTCAGGTAAACAGTTCAGGAAGAGGAATCATAGTTCATAGGTTCCACCCCTCTACACAACAGGGCCAATAGTAGCAGATATCCACAGGAAGTACCCTCCAGTAGGGGAATCTTAAGCAAGCACAGAATCCATAAACAAACTTGTGCACATAGGAAGGAAGAAATCCTTGAATGACTGCTCAGTGGTTTTGAGAATAGCTGCTACATTATTTCACTTGAGGTTTGTGTTGAGCCCTTTGCAGAATGGACTCTAGGAATATGTTTCTGAGTTGCTTTTAATCACTGAAAAGCAAATGTGGATGTGGTGCCAAAGACAGAGGCAGTTTCTAGCTCAGAGTCACACAGCAAGTGGACATAATCAACCCCTGTACCTTAACTACATAAGGCAAGAGCCTTAATTCTTGAAATTAACTGCCAGATCTTCATTAATTTCTATTTTTTTATTTTCTTTGGTAAATCACTGAGGATTATAGTCAGTCATTAGTTTAATATTTTCTTCACAAAGTGCATGTTAATGCAAAACCTGTTTTGTAAATTTTTTAAGTATTTTATATGTGACTGTTTTTATCTGTCTCCAGTTTTGCAGAACATCTCTGATTTTACCTCATATTTAATCCCTATCCTTGAGGACAACTTGAAATATGGGGAACACTCTTCAATGGTCCCCCTGGACTACAAGCGTAGTAACTACTAATGAACCAGAATAGTTATGGTGGGGAATTTAATAAAGCCTACACAAACTTATTTTCCATGGAGGCATAGTGGCACACAGTTTACATGAAAGTAAGCAGTTGTGCAATCCAGTAAAGGAGCTGAGGGATGTGCATGACTGTGCAAACACGGAAGTGGCTGTGGCATGCAAATCACCTCATAAGTAGGTGAAATGCATGCAAATGAGGTGGTGGAGCGATCCAGCAAGCAGATAGGCAGTCCTATAGACCCTGTGTTGCTCTCCATAATGTACATGGAACAATTCTGTGTGTAGAGGATGTTGAAATTACACCACAGGCTGTAAAAGTGTACTTGGAGTGTCAGAAATAGTATAGTGGACACAGATATGTTGCAAAACTATTCACCGTGTGTCCAAAACCATATGGAAAATAATGGAAAATAATTTAATTTTTTTAATACCCTGGGTATGTTTGCAAGGCGCACCCCAATGCGCAAACATGCCTTTATGGAAAAAAAAACACAAAAAGAGTGTAAAAAACAGAATTTATGAGTTTTGTAACAGTAATGCATTATAGGACCCTGTGTGGAGTATGAACAATGTCACACAGCTGTGGTTGCTAATGAAGCAGGGCCTGGAACCATGTAGTTTCCAAGTTCTGTGCACGGATCTGTATGCAAATGAGCTGGGGTTACTGAATAGCACAAATGGGTATCCATGTCCACAGATCCCATTCATGTAGGCACAGAACCCTGTTGGTGTCCACAAAAGAGGTAGCTGACATCAAAGGGGAGTGTGTCCAATTATGTGTAAGTTCATTGGAGCGCAGCGATGCCTGTTTGCAAGGAGCACCACTAAGCTGAGCAGAGGTGTGTGTACACTGGCTGCTAAGATGCATTTACATCTGAGGTGCGTGTTTCATCGTGTTTGTGAGTGTTTGCCTGGCACACTGCCATGCTGAACATGACCTTTCATGGGGGTGTGTCTATATGACTGCTAAACTCTGTTTAACTTTGCGGCACGGGTTTCTGTGGCACGCCACAGTGCTCAGCAAGGAAGGCTGTCAAAATAAAATTGGCTGAGAAAGCCAGTGATGTATTACTTACTGATGAGCCCTGTTTCACTTAAACTAGGGCCATTACAAACCCTTAATGATGTACTTGGCAGGTGGAATGCATCATAGCCAGCCAATCACACAGGCTACAACTACAGCAGAACACTATAAAGTATGCATACATCCTACAATCTGATTTTTCCCCCATACTCTGCACCACTGGGAAAGACTAGGGAATTTTAACTGAGAGAATGCTAGGGGCTGCTGCAGATCTGGTAAATATGTATGTGCTAAATGCTGAGGTCAATGCAGCTGCTGCTGATCCTGACTATAGGCCTAGACTGAGAAGGAGAAGAGTGTTCAGGCCCAGAGTAACCTGTTAGGAGCTAAATGAGCTGGAGATTGTAGAGTGCTACAGTGTGGACAGGGACATACTACAAGAACTCACTGAGCACTGTCAACCTCAACCCAGACCCAGAGCCATCAGAGGGGAGCTCATCCCAGTGGAAACTAAGGTATATGTAGCTCTTAGGATAGTAGCTACAGGTACTTTCCACTGGGATGGGTTCCCCTCTGATGGCTCTGGGTCTGGGTTGAGGGGAACCCATCCCAGTGGAAACTAAGGTATGTGTATCCCTTAGGATAGTAGCTACAGGTACTTTCCAAAGACCAACTGGGGACATGATGGGGGTCTCACATGCATTTGCTTCCAGGGTACTCCACTAGTTCCTGGATGCCATGCTACCACATGCCAATGAGAAAATCTATTTCTCCCACACCCCTGAGGAGATCACCAGCAGTATGCAACTCTTTCACCATGTAGCACACTATCCTGAGGTACTGGATGCTATAGATTGCACTCATGTGCACATCAAGGCACCACCCAGTGAGGAGGGTAGAATCTACGTCAACTGCAAAGGGGTATCACTCCATCAACTGCCAGGTCATGTGCAATGCCCAGGGCATTATCCTGAATGTGTGTGCTGGCAGCCCTGGCAGTTATCAGGACTCCCATATCTGGCATGCATCACACTGTACCAGATGTTTGCTAGGGGGGGCATCCCACATGGTCATTTACTGGGGGATGCTGGCTATGCACTGGAACCTGGATGATGACACCTATCAGAAATGCACTCACACCCACCGAAGAATGCCATAATGAAGCACACACACCACACACAAACTAGGAACATCCTAGAGCATGTGTTTGGGCTGTTGAAGTCATGGTTCCAGGGCCTCGATATATTGGTTGGAGCCCTGCAGTACTCTCCATATGTGCAAAGATGTTCACAGTATCTGCCATGCTACACAATATGATCCTGTGTAAACAGCTGCAGCAGGATCAGCAAAGGACAGGGATATACAATCCCCCCACCAGTGCCTAGGTAACCACAGCCATACCCACAGGGGGATTCAGAGGAGGAACCCACTGAGGCTGTCCCTGTAGGCAGACATAGGTGTGCCCAATATGCCCTGACCTTGGGTAAGAGACAACGCATAGCACATGGACTGACAACCTAGGGCCCTTGGGACTGACACCTTACTCTGACTTGCATACATAAAAAAAAGTAAAAATGATGCTAGCCAGACCACACAACCTGTACCTCACCATGTATTGGCTGTGGACTGCATGCATCAGACAGAGGTAGCCCAGAACTAAAGGTCTGTCACCTGCTGCATTCGTAAGGTAAGTAACTCTCCTATACAATATGGTAGCATATGTATGGACCTGCCATGTGTATGCAAGGGAATATAGTGGGCTATATATAGTGTGCTATTAGGCTACTTGCAGAGATCTACAGTGGGCTACTGGGCTACTTGCACAGATCATACAGCCACTTGGGACAACAGGTATTCTGTTCACTAGTATGTGCCCCATGATATCCACTAGGCCATGTGGCTGGAAACTCCACGGCATTATTCAAGGGAGATGTCAAACAGTGGGGTCGCAGGACAGTTGCAAGACTGTCTGTGCCAATAGAACATGGGCTGGTCGTCCCCCACCCCAAATACCTCAGTATTTCCCTACAACTGCTGTAACAGTAAGTCTGAAATGATATAGCAGCCGACTAGACATTTTCTGTATGTTGTTAATAGTGTGAGAAATGAAACCTCTCTGTCTGGTGGCTGGTGTGGCTCACTGGGCCAGGGACAGTAGCATGGGTGCGGATGTTGATGGTTGCATGTGAAGCCGTTATATCGGTGGTATTCCCACATACTGTAATAGCCCCTCAGTCTGTTACTGCAACAAAGCTAGACAAAGCCAGAATGAATGGGGAGACAAAGGGCCATACTACAGACAGACATTATACACACTCTGAGTAACCTAGCAGGTGGCTAGTATAACAGCAGGCTGCAACAGGTCAGATTAGCTGCAGGATGTAAAGGCCATCACTGAAATGTGTCAGTAGTTACAGCAATGCAGTGACTGCTGTTTACAGTATAGTAACGGAAAACCACAAATGTATGAGGAACAGAGCAGACATATAGAGCAAAATGCTTGACAATCTGCAAAAACATGTACAGGGAGAGGTATGCAGACTGTCACCCTGTGTGTGGTGTTACATCATGTACTCAAGTCACAGCATAACTCTAAATCTCTTAGAGCAGGAAATCTGGTCAAAGCCATGAATAAAAGTGGGACCAAGGCCCATAAATAGGGACAGGTTTTAAATATTTGCTCTTACAAATGTAGAATGTTGTTGGAATAACAGGTCTTGCATTAGCATAAATCTGATGTGTATGATAGAGTCTGAAACGCAAATGTCTGTCATTATTTATAGCCTTCAATCTTCACTGATTTGCCACTAATTTGCTAATAAACTGCGACATTATGTAAAATAGATCAAACATATGAGGTAAAATGCTGGACAGTCTGTGAAGCTCTGTATAGTTGTGAGTGTGAGTCACATATTAAGGTCAGCAATGAGATGGGAAATGCCTTGGACAATATCAGGGAAGTGCAGTAATGTGGTAACAGGTGCAGCAGCCAATGGTCTGCAGCAGACATAATCCTGGACTGGAGTACTGGTAGCTCTGGCCTGGAGTCACCTTGTAAGTTGTTACAGTCACATTGGGCATGCTCCTACATTTAGCTAACTTGAGATGAAGTCTGTCACCTCTACCACCCAAAGACCTGCTATGTGGAAATATGTCTGTGCCCCCTCACGCTTGATGATGTACCTATCAGTATCTGGCATATATATATATATATATATATATATATATATATATATATATATATATATATATGCCAGATATGCCAGATATATATATATGATATGCCAGATATATATATATAGACATAGAGGAGCTCTCTGATTATGTAGCCCAGGCAGGTATGACCCTGACCTTGAGCAGTATCTTACCTTTACCAAGAATGATGCCACAATACAGAGACAAGATGATCAGCTTTAATAATTGGCTTAAACTATGGTGTCATTCAAAGGGGATCCAATGTCTGTCTGCCTGGGATGACATGCTGGACAAGCCACGCTGCTTTGCAAGGGACGGCTTGCACCTGTCACCCCTGGGCTTCCGGATTTTGGCAAAGGCTCTTGCCACCCCCATTGTGCCTTTTTTAGGCAAGGCTCAAATTCTAAACCTACCACCCTAGAACACTAAATAGGAAAAAAAACTAAGGGTAATGCTGCTCAATGCCAGAAGTCTCAACCTCAAAATGCACGCACTCGAAGCCCTTCTCAGTATGGAGAACATCGATGTCTGTGCTGTGACTGAAACCTGGTTCAAGGCTCCTGAGAGCACCCCGGCACTATCAGGTTTTACCTCATATCATGCGTTCCGGCCCCAAAATCCGGACAACACCAAGAAAGGAGGGGGGGGTGTCCATATTCATCAAGGACACCCTCACCTCAAGGTTGGTGGCAATGCACAATGTATCGGAGACCATCCAGGTGCAGTTAACCATAGGCAAGACTGCTCTGCAGTTTGTAGCAAGTTACAGGCCACCCTCTCAAACTCAGGAACCTCACACAGCTTTCCTGAAAACACTGGAGGGGATAAATGTATCTCCAAACACCATCATACTGGGTGATTTCAACTATCCAAATATAGACTGGGATCACTACTCAAGCCCCAACACTCTAGCCCAAAGGTTCCTAGAGTTCATAAACTCAAATTCCATGGAACAACTAGTCACCATCCCCACAAGAGGAGAAAACATACTAGATCTCATCATCACGAACATGGGGTCACAATGTTCAACACCAGAAGTATACCCATCATTGGTGAGATCAGATCATAAACTAATCTCACTGGAAGTCTACATCCCGCCCCCACCCCAAATAAAAAAGACCACAGTGAAAAACTTCTCAAAAGCAGACTTCACACTTCTAAAGACTGGTGTGGTCTCTTTCAAGGCCCCCGAGCCACCGGAAACCATTACTCAAACCGCTGAATCACTTACATATGCCTTCTACCAGCACCTCCAGGACTGCATGGATCAGGCAATCCCAAACAAAACAAAGAATCTTTGTACCAAAGGCAAGTGTCCAGTCTGGTGGACCCCAGCCATAAACAAGCTCTACAACAAAAGGAGGAAACTACTACAAGATAGAGCAAAATCCGTAAAAGGGAAGACACCCTTGATCATCATAAGTAAAAAACTGAGATATCATAAAATCATCCAAGGCAAATTTTGAGATAAAAATCGCTAAGGACTCAAAAGACAATCATAAGGCCTTTTTTAGCTATGTTAGAAACCTGGGAGGAAACTCCCAGATATGCTCAGAATTAGTTCAAAATGATGTAAAAATCACTGAACCTACAGACATTGCCAACATACTGGCTGACAGGTTCAGTGCAAATTTCTCCCCCCCCCAAAAGGAGAGATATCTATACCAGAGGATTGTAGCCCCCCAAACATCTCAAATGCTCAGGTGAGAACTGCCCTCTCCAAGGTGAAAAACACAGCATCCATGGGACCAGATGGTGTCCCCGGTTGTGTGCTCCACGAACTCAATGAGGAATTAAACCCGCAGTTAGGGCAGCTGTTTAATCTTAGCCTCACCTCAGGATACGTACCCAAAGAGTGGCGTACGGCAACGGTGGTCCCACTTCACAAAGGAGGTGCCTCCACCGACCCCGGAAACTACCGTCCCATCAGCTTGACAAGCCTGGTCTGCAAAGCTATGGAGAGGATCATAATGGAACACATAAATAAAGACATAGGGGACTTGCAGACCTTGGATCCAACCCAGTTTGGCTTTGTCAAGGGCAGATCATGCCTTTTAAACTTGGTTGACTTTTTCGAAACAGTCACCAAAGCCATTGACGAGGGCAAGGCAGTCCACACAGCCTACCTTGACCTGGCAAAGGCTTTTGACACAATACCTCACTCGGGTATCATTGAAAAACTCACCAGCTTAAATGTAAACCCATACGTCACAAGATGGGTTGCAAACTGGCTAAGCGACAGAACCCACAGGGTCAGAGTTGCTGGTGCCATGTCAGACTCCAAGCCTGTCACAAGTGGTGTCCCACAGGGCTCAGTCCTGGGCCCACTTTTGTTTGGCATCTACTTCTCAGAAGTACAAGCAAACACAGGAGGATTATGGCTGACAAAGTTTGCAGATGACTGCAAACTGGGCACCATAGTTGAAAACCCATCTGACACAGACATCCTTCATAAGGGTCTCATAGAAACAGATAACTGGTGCCAGAGCCATGGCCTAAAGTTAAACGCCAAAAAATGCATAGTCATACCCTTCGGGAAAAACAAGGTTACCCCTAGTTACCATATAGGAGGCAATCCACTAAGCACAGAAGAGGTTATCAGGGATCTGGGGACCCAGGTTGACAGTAACCTTTCCTTTGACACTCATGTTGCCAAAGTAGTTAGGAAGACCTTCTACATTGCCCACCTGATCATGAAGGGATTCACATCTAGATCAAGGGAGGTCATCATTCCCCTGTACTCATCACTCATCAGACCGATGATTGAGTACAATGCCCCATTCAGAATGTATCTGACCCAGCACCTGCAGCAATTGGAAAGGCCCCAAAAGTTCCTCACCAAAAGGATAAAGGGTCTCAAAAATATGTCTTATGCTGCCCGACTGAAGGAACTCCAGCTCTATTCAGTCGCCACTGCCTGCTCAGAGGTGACCTGTGCCTGACATACAAGGCCATGTCCAACCCGGAATTAATGAACATGCTTTACCTCAAAAGATCTAAATCCATCAGAACTACAAGGGCAAGAGACTTAAACCTCAACACGGCTATTAATAGGATGTGCTGGAGGGACAGATTCATCACCCAGAGACTCCCTATGCTGTGGAACACAATCCCGGTACATGTGAGGCAGAGCACCTCGCTGGCTTTGTTCAAGAGAAATCTTGACCAATGGATGGGAGATCGCAGGTATACCCCAGGGATAACCTCAGTGTCACTGCTTGACAGAGGCACAGCAAAATAATGGGCATAGTATCCTTCAAACTAAAGGGGTGGCGAAAGCCACAAAACTCTGGGCTAGGCTTATAAATGCCCTAGGGCAGGTAGCCTAGTATTGAACCTATGAACCTATGACCAAATTTCTGTAAACTCGAAATTCATAAGCCCGAAACCAGAATCTCGAATTTGCAAAAACTCGAAAATGGGAAGGGGAACTAAAAAACAACAGACACATTTCTAATGTTTTTGCAGCCCCCCTGCACCCCCCACAACCCCCCTACTTAAATATTCTTACTCCGAGATCGCACTACAGCGGAGGACAGGGGAATCTTCTGGTTTGTGTTATATGCGTAAGCGCAAACCGGAAGATTTCCCTGTCCTCTGCTATAGTGCGGTCATGGAGCATTTAGATTTAACTGCGAGGATGCAGGGGGACCTTGCCCCTTGCAAAAAGGTAAGTGAACTCTTTTTTTTTTTTTTTTAAGCCCTAAACTTCCCATTCACAATTTTGAGTGAATGGAAGTTCGAGATTCTGGGCTCGAGCTTATGGGTTTCGAGCGTCCATTCATTTGATCTTGTGAAGGGGAACTATATATATATATATATATATATATATATATATATATATATATATATATATATATATATTTATGATAACAAGATGTAATATCTCCACATATATCTACATAACATATTGACATAATGTACACACACAACATTTAAGGAGAAATCCTTGTTATACACATTTATATAGATATGAGTGGGGATGCATGAATGTCCCCATGTAACCCTGAATGCTGGGGTTATCTGCACTTACACATCACAACAGTTGTCTGATGGAACCAGACCAAGGCCATAACAGTACATAAACCACTCACCCACAGACCCCTGTTCCTGCGGACTGTCACCCTGTAGACAGACACAGGTACACAGGTGGTGTAATGTACAATGGCTACTATGCATGCCTTGGACAGGCCATATTGTCCCTGGCCACATGTCTACCTATCAAACTGCAAACAGCACATGTGGCCAGACTGGCAAGTGTACACACATATCAGGGATATTAGCAGGTAGCTCACCCCTAGGGCACTAGATACAATAACAGTACTAAGCAGTATCACTCTGCAGGCCACACATGCTAACACAAGGCCACTTTGTGTACTCCACAAGTACTATGCCTGCATCAACATATACAACAGACATAACCTGTGATGTGCGGGATAAGTACTGTCAGCTGTAGCATGCAATCCTAGATAGGTAGGGGTTCTATTCTCACATCATCCAACTCTGTGTGTGTGTATATGTGCGTGTGTGTGTGTGTGTGTGTGTGTGTGTGTGTGTGTGTGTGTGTGTATATCAATATATCTCCTACAGCATTATGGACATGCCCATATGGGCTATCTCCATCCAATGGTATGCATTTTATGGCCCTGTGACTGTCCTCTATATTCCCTCATCTACAAGGCCTGCTGATGTTATCCACCTTAAGAGCACTGTCTGACAGTTTAATATCAGATAAACTCTGTGGCACATGCAATATGTACTGTAAGTTATAGTGTGTATTACTAGATAGGTAGGGGTTCTAATCTCACATCATCTAACTCTTTGTGTGTGTGTGTGTGTGTGTGTGTGTGTGTGTGTGTGTGTGTAGTAATATATCCCCTCACAGTACTATGGACATACCCACTTGAGCTATCTCTGGGCAGTGGCATGCATTTTATGGCCCTGTGACTGGCTGCTGGCCTCTACATTCCTTCCTCTACAAAGCCTGCTGATGTCATCCACCTTAAGAGCACTGGCTGACTGTCTAATATCAGATAAACTCTGTGGCACATGTGATAAGTTCTGCAAGCTATAGTATGTAGCAGTAGATAGGAAGGGATTCTAATCTCACATCATCCAACTTCTGTATGTGTGTGTGTATGTACATGTATCCCCATGAGGCATTATAGACATGACCATCTGGCTTATCTCTGTGTAATGGTTAAGCATTTTAAGGCCCTGTGACTAGCTGCTGGCCTCATCACTGGCCTCCTTTACAAGGTCTGCTAATGTCATCCACCTTAAGAGTGCTGGCTGACTGTCTAATATCAGATAAACACTGTGGTACATGCGATAAGTACTGCAACCTATAGTGTGTATTACTAGACAGGTAGGGAATCTAATCTCACAGCATCCAATGTGTGTGTGTGTGCATGTGTGAGTGTGTATTTGTGTGCATATGTATAAATATATCCCCTTGCAGCACCAGAGACATGCCCATTTGCCCTATCTCTGTGCAATGGTTATGCATCTGTGCAATGGTTATGCATTTTATGGGCCCTGTGACTAGCCACTGGCCATAAATTGCCCTCATTACATAAACAAAATTGATGTCCACCACCATCTAGATTTGTACGTGCAGAATACCCAGGTGACATGTATCAAGGGTAGCAGATCTTATCACAGGGTATGAAAGCATGATGACACTGACTGTCCCCATTGTCCCTGGCACACTGTTCTACACATATGCACCTGGGGAGCCATGCACATATACTGGCATACATTTCTGCTGTGCTGGCTTACCATCTTGTGCCACTGTATTGCAGCCATGTGTCCATAGTTGGACCGCTCAAACTCCTGGGACAAAAACATACACAGCTCCTTGACACACCTGTCATTCTGTAACACTATCACCAGTGCATCATCAGGCAACAAAGATACACAACACTTGATGTGTAGTCGTGACACATGCCAGCATACAGTACTTATCGTGGCCCACAACTGCCATGGCATAACACTACTGCACTACACAAACACATGTAAAGTAATATAATCATCCTCTGCATCAGACACATATTTGCAGGTCCCTGCATTGATGGCATGAATGGCAGGGATGTGGCACGGGTGTCATCAAATACACAGGGTGTGGTGTGGGGGTGCCAGAGGCCTAGGCTGTGCCAAACTGTTGACAGCATGTGTGTGAGTCAGGAAAGGGTGCTGGTTAGATGGGCCATGGAGAGGTACTGTGTGTGTCTGTTGGTGACCTGCATATGACAGTGGTGTTGGAGTGTGTGCATGTACACAGTCAAGCTGAGTGCTAGCCCTACATGTGTGTATGGTGGACAGCTGTGGACCATACATAGTAGACTGGACAGTTCACCATCTCTGGCCATGAACATGGGAACTGGCTTCACCAGGACTAGCATGGGTACCACCATGCCCAAGGTTAGATGCATTGCTAGTACCTGACAGTGACTGCTATCTGCTGGGGCCTGTGTCACCCATGGGACCACCCAGGGCCACGTACCCATGGCCTGCCACATTGTGGTGTGAACAGCACACCTCCCTCTGTAGTGCTGCCACTATGTTAGTGTGAGTGTGCACGGCCCATGGACTCAGCAGATTGTGTTGCTGTTCTCATCTCTGATCCCATGCACAACACACAAACTCACAACAACATACACAGACAAGTCAGGCCCTTTATAACATGCACATCACCTACATCCGGTTAACGTTGCCAGTACAATAGACATGTGAGATATGCAATATCATAGTGTATGTGATAGAACTACACATAAAACCCAGTACACCTATCTTGAGAATGATATGCCAGTTGTAATAGCACTGCCTGAGGTGTGTACCATCTCCCTATTGTGTTTGAACAGGCATCTTGGAGTAATTGCCTCATGTATAGTAGGCTGCGTACTTGCTTATAACTATAAGTGCAAACATGTTAATGTTTGTACAAATACACACCTGTCATTCCCTAGGCTATGCACTGTAGTTAATTGCTCCAAAATGGAACATACAACTATTCCACTCTGGCTAAGCACAACAGTTGTGCATATGGCAGCCATTAACTTTCATAAGGTATATATGATCTGTAAAACTCCAGTATCACACTTACCAGGTACAGGACCGTGGACTCTGGCCACACATGATGGACCTATGAAAAGGTGAGGGAGAGGTATTGTCAGCAACACCAAATGTTGCAGTGTTACAAGGAAATATGTGAGTATATCCACATGTACAGTAGCTAATGTGGTACTGGCAATATTGCTGACATTCTGAGTATGTGTGCACAACTGTGGATAAAAGCCAACCCCCTCCCCCTTGGAGATAGACTTAACACCCATGTACTGGTATGTAGAGCCTGCCACAATGACTTATACAGTATTATACTAGTAAACACAGTAAGCTTACCTGGACGATCCTCTGATGTGGACACTATGACACCCCCCTCCAGGATGTATGGCATGATGGATGCCTGGGAGCTGTTGGTTAATCCTAGGTTCACAGGAATTCCTCTGTGGCTGTGAGTGGTTGTTCTGTCACAGGCCCTCCACCAGTGGCAGAATGATCCCTGGCAATGTCAGCTGCCCTTTGACATGCAACATTGACTATATCCGTGGCCTGGTGTCGGACCTGTTCATAGGTCCTGTCCTATTGGCCAATCTGATTAACAGCCCTTACAAGATTGGCCCACAATTCTGCCTGCTCTTCATGACTGTGGTAACCCATGGAAAGCAGGGTGTGATGGTGGAGTCTGAGGGCATCCAGTATAGCATAATTCTCTGCAGATGAAAATGATGGTTATCTCTGTCGGTACATCGTTCCTGCAAGACAACAAGAGGGGAATGCATTTATCATCATACCCCACAGTCTGGCAACACACTACCTGTGGGGCTATCACCAAGATAGTAGCAATACTGGGTAATGTCCCTGTGTGCCGTGACAGATTCTGCTGTATGTCTCTACACCCATCACTGCAGTCTACTCTGGTGTGTCCCCCATGGGCACATCCCCACTAATATGTCACAACAGCCACAGTTGGACAAATAGCAGTGTGCTATTACAACAACTATATGGGGACAGTCCAGCAACACCAGTGTGCCACAATGGCAGAAAACAATGCAAACCTGCTGTAGTATATGTTCCCTGTAGGCTTCATACCTCTCAGCTATACAGATGTTTGCCTCATAACTGTGGTCCTTTTTGCACAAACCTGTGGATGTCTGACAAATGGTTGTCCAATCATTAATGGCTACTGTTAGAAAATTAATACAGAATCTGACTGTCACACATCAGACCCCTCAGAAAACACATATGCTATATATCTGTTAGTCTATTCTCATTCCTACCTTGTATGGCCAATATGTATATTCTGTCACTGGGTTTAGGCCTTTGTACCCCCATTAATTATGGCTCTGTCATGATTTCTTAATGTAGAAGGCTGAGAGGTATGTTAGGCAACCAAACAGGGATGAATGTCCACAAAACAGGGGCTTAGTCAGAGTACATCAGGGACATTCAGGGACACTTTTACAATGTTAGAACTATTTATGTGTGACATTGACAGACTGAGAGGAGGTGAATTACAGTGCATCATTTGATGCCACTGGAGAGTACACCCTTACTTAGTGTCACTATGTCTTGCATGTAATCCACTATCTTTACTACAACAGACAACCATTGTAGGAGGGATTGACAGGGACAGAGCAGAAATGTGATTCAAAGCAGGGACAGTTGAGAGGCATGCCTGTAGGTGTTGGGCAGCAGAGTATCACTGACATGTCAATATCACAGATCTAATACAAGCCTACAGTTGTAATCCCTATTCCCCATACCTCCATCCTCCCATCTGCATACCTTTTTATGAGGAAATCTAGTACATACCTGGTAGAGTGATGTATTCCTGTTTTTGAAACATTCCTCTGCCAATGCTTTGCACATATTTTGTCTTTGTGAGTAAAACCACATACAGACCTGTTCCCCATAAGCAGTTACTTGCCTTTTGTAGGTATTGCTCATTAACAGCCAGGTGATTGCCTTTGCACCAATCCATGGCTCAAAATTGCTAATTGCATCCAACAGAGCTGAATTGCACTATCATTAGCTAATGACAAGGCACCACAGTGCAATATATAAGGCCTTCATGTAGGCCTTGGCCTCTTTCTTAGTTCTTGAGATGGACATTACTGAGGTGTGGAGACTACAGCATCACAAAGGGTAGGCACAATGACTGTCCACTTTAGAGATTTGGGAAGTATGTGCACAGTTTTACCTCTTATGTCTGGTCAGTGTCCCATAACATTGTGATCACCTGGCAGTTCACTGGCAAACATTGTGGGTTGATGTCAGTAAGGGAAGAGAGACAAGTGAGTGTCACACTTCATACCCATCAGAATATGCATGCTAATGCAGTAGCTGTTATTCCATCAACGTATTATCATTGTAGGAGCAAATTGTTGAACATGTCCCTATCTCTGGGACTTTGCCCCCCCCCCCAGTTCATATGGCTGTGTCCGAATCCCTTGCTGTAGGGGTTTGTAAGGCATGGTAGGTCTGTAGCAGCTACCTTTACATACAGCCATGTATGCTACAGGCTGCAGCCTACAACACATTGGGGGGGGGGGTTTGTTAACACTTTGTTAGCAAGTTGTACCATACCTCTCAACCTCTTTGAGTAAGAAATCTGGACAAAGCCATAAATAATGGGTGGACAGAGGACCACAAATAGTGATTATATTTAAATATAGCCCTTACAAACTTAAAACATTAATTGAATAGCAAGTTTTGCATTAGCATGAATTTTCTGAAGTGCATAACCTCTGAAACTGTCATTATTTTCAGACCTGAATCTTGAAAGCTTTGCCAAGCATTTGCCAGAAAACCACATTTTAATGAAAACTGGAGCAAAAGTATGAGGCAAAAATCTAGACATTCTGCAAAAATCTGTACAGTTGAGAGCTATGACCTGTATGTGTAACTGTGGCAGCTATGTCAGGGCTGTTGTTAGAGTAGAGCCAGAGTAAGGGTATTCTATACAGTGCAACAGAGGCATGTGTGTAAGTTAAGTCTGTTATGCAACATTGCGAATAACAGAGTAGTAGGCAACATATAGTTAGGTGATATGGATATGTGCATTGTGTCTCTGCCTGCAGGCCTTTATCTTGCAAAACTGGGTAGCAGCTAATTAAGTAGCAGAAAACTGTGGGGATTAAGACTGCAAGACACAGTCATTACTTGCTGTCTGCACAATAATATAATTGAAGTACGTCATAACACTGGAATCAAACCAGGACTGTGTGTGGCAAAATGTACTATATGCAACACATTTAACATACTGAGCTACTGAAACACTGCAAAAGCATGTGTATTTGCAAGATATATGTGCACATGTACAGACTGTGTGAGACATGTCTACATCTATGGGTATGTGCATGGCTTTATATGGTTGTATTTCTGCACCAGGGTCCCAGTTGTATATGTACTTTGCCATAGCTACCTTAGCAGGTGTCTTTCCACAAGTTGCTGATAAAAGGCCACATATACCTGGTATCACAGGCCTCACATACGTCCATTGATATATCTTTAGCTGTCCACTGGGGTAGTATTGCACCAGGGTCCAGGGGTACGCTCCTGTATTTCCCATTCCTTTTATATATCATTGACATGCTTAATGATAGTAGTTAGCAGTCAGTATGTATTGCTGGAAATAGCCGTGTAGCCTAAAACCTGTGTAGCATGGTGGGTTAATGCACTTTGCTATAGTTGAGAGGGGCCGGGGTTCATGACTTTGCAGAAGTTTTCATTTTGTACATGTGAGTAACACTGTCATAGACACAGATAGACATTAAAGCTCTTTAAAGTTCATTTAAGCTGAGCTAAGTACACCGCACTGTGCCACTCCATGCAAATCTGTGCTAACAAAAATATAAAGAAAGGAAAAAGGGGAGATAAGAAAGTTGTAAAATGGAGGCTGTCAGTGGGAAAATATAGTGAACAACAGGTAGGGATGTGCATGAAGGGTGTAGGAAAGAACCATAGCTATCCATTTCTTGTACAGCAACAGCTGTGCATTTTGACAGATTTTGTAGTTGAATTTGGATTCTCAAACCCCAGAAAGAGGGGAGAGGACAACATAAATGTGTTGTCAAGCCAATTGGGCCACATTAGTTGTGTCCAGTGGACACATGCAAAATGGAGAGCTATGTATGGGGCCATATTTTTTGTGGGACAGGTGCCCATTTTTTTTAAGGAGAGAGTGGAATGCTGGGGAAGGGACATAGATACATGTGGGGAGGTCAGGTGGGTAGGAAAGGAAGCAATAGCAGACAGGGGTAGTGTGTGACACATGAGGGGCTTAAATACCTTGGATGGGGAGGGTGTTGTGGAATCAGAGATGCATGTGCCTCCAGATGGCAGCAGCATGACTGAGGTCCCCACCCATGGGCACTCCACACTGCTCCTTCAATGCCCCAAAGGTGACTGTTCTGGAGACTGGTCACCAGGGCCATCCTGCCCCACCAGGTTGGCCAGTGTGCCCTCAATCTGATGCAGGCAACATTCATAGCTCCTATGAACAATCCTGTAGACCATGGCTGGCAATTGCTGCTGCATGACTACCGCACCTCCACCAACACTCCCAGGGGAGGCTGGGCCCTGTCCTCTGAGGAAGTTCCACCCAACACCGCAGGTGGTGCAGGGGCAGCGGAGGGGGCACCACTGGCCTGGGATCTAGATGTGCTAGGATCCAGTGCCAAAGCCAGTTGAGGTAGGGTAGGCAATCACAGGGGACCGACCTACCCTGATGTGCTGTGGTGATGGAGGTATAGAAATAAGTATAAGTTAGTTATGAATAAAACACATTGTTAGTAACAACAGCATGCCAGAACAGTGGAAATAGCCCAAGTACATAACAATGTATATTATGTCAAACACAACAATAGATAACAAAATGTTCAGTATAATAACAGCATGCCAGTAACATATATGGCATAAGGCCAACAAAATAGGTAATTCAACAAGATATGTTAATATGCAACCATTATAATATATAACAATAATAAACACATGCCCCAAAATACAGTTTAGTGTCACGACATATGTTAATAGTAAACCATAACCAATGAATAACAGTAATAAATAAATGAAGATAAGGGGTGGGGAGAGAGAGAAAAACAGTCTATTAGTACTATTATTGGCTGTTTACTTGACAACAGTACTACTATCTACTCTACAGATCTGTCCTTTCTTTATGTGTACAAGTCCCCTATAGCTGCTGTAGCATGTACATACTTCTCTAGCTATCTGCATTGGACAGTATGGGAAAAGCAGTAACAACTGTGGGTACACAACTACACAGGGCACCTCCATGTCAGGTGGACCTGTATGACTATCAAGGTGTACTGTGGGCTGATGTATTGATACTCTGCTATTTACATAATCATGTCACTGATAAACTGGTGACAGAGGGATTACACACTACTAATTACATTATATGACAGCGTGACACTTCAGAGACATGTATGTGTACAGTACAGAGACTGAACAACTATTATGCCTTACTTGGCAGGCATGGCAATAGAATCTAATAGCAGTTACTGCAGAGGACATCTGCATGGCATGTATGAATTGGCTGCAGCAACATTTTTACAGACACCCCAAGCATACAGCCATACCAAGAATATACATGTTATGCATCTTGCTTTATTTTATTATTATAATGTTTATTTCTTTTATTTTATGCTGTATTTTCACATCATTGTTAATGATTCAAACAGTCTGTGACATCTCAATACACAATTATTTATTGATAATATGGACTACCTCATCCATTTACCTGTAGTTCCTGTGGGAAAAGAAGTTGTGAGCATTATGTAGTGAAACCTAGCACTGGATTCAAACCCTGGTGTGTGTGTGTGCCAAAATGCACTTTATACAGAGTATTTTAACAAGATTAATATGCATGGCATGCTGCCGAGTGGGAAACTGTGTACACGGACATGGCAACATTCCATGAAGGCTCTTCACTACGCCTACACAGATTTTATTAAATCCTGGGGATGGTGTAAAGGAAGGAAATAGATTAAAGCAAACAGGAGCTTCATCATATGAGCCTTGTTCTTTGGATGTTACAACATCATTATACATGTGCTTTGGATGTAATCCTTAGTTTATTTGTTCTGTTGAATGTTGACAGTGAGTTTATTGTTTAGCGGTGAATGAGCTGAAGTCTAAATCTGAGTTTAATGCTAATATTTTAACTATAACTACATTTTTAATTTAGCTTGTTTTGTACAGGCACACATATGTTTAATACACTGTGTTTGGGCTGCAGCATTTTATCTAGCACTTAATTTAGATGAGTAAGACTATGACCTGTTAAAGAGCTTCTTCCTGTAGTTCAGGGTTTGATACACTTGAAATATTTTGTCTTCTATGTGACTTGGACCAAGTTACTTCAAATGAGAGTACTCCTGGGCTGCTCCTGAAGAGGGACAGTTGTTTCCCAGGCTTTTAGCAAATACATTACATATGTATCTTTTGAATTCCTCTACCCTCCCATACATGCTAATTAGTACTTCACTGGATGTTACTTGAGTACATATCCTAGCATGGTGAGTTTCATGGGAAGAGAAGTTTATTGTTTCTCATTTAAGTGTTTTTCAATGTGAAATAGTTTTGTTTTGTTTAGAAAATGAAAGTGATTTTTTCTGTAATATATCTATTAAAGTTTTACAAGAAATCCAAATCTCTAATAACTGTAAAAGAAGGAAAATAGTATGAACACTCACATGTTAGAACAGTGTTTATGGTAACTGGGAAGAGACAGCTAAGTAATGGGATACTGGTAAGGCTGGCAGGGGCCTGGTTAATTACCCTGCATAGGATCTCATGTGACCATGATCTGGTTCTGTTGACTCTGGAGATGAATGCTGCAGCAATATTGCATTATCAGAACTGTGCTGAGTAATGCCAGAGGTCACAAATGAGATGCTTCAGTCCTGCAAACAAGTAAGCCTCCCCCCCAAAAAAACAGTATGTTGTATGCAGTAGTATTAGTAATTTTTGTATGACGTGGGTTGTTGGAAAAAAGCTGCTGCATGATTTATATTTTGTTTAATTATTTTGCTTTATTCATTACACTAAAGAATGAATTAAGTTATTAATAGTCCTGGCTTGTGTAATATAGTCAAAAGATATTAGATTTTAGTAATATATTTTGCAGTAACTTCTTTACAGTTTCTAGCAACTACAGAGGAGTTGATGTCTCATACAGTTTGCATTATTTGGAGAGATGATCAAAACCATCTTCATTATCTGTTATGTAGTCATTATTACAATTTACTGATAAAGTTGTCTTTACAAGATTGAAATGTAAATTTCTACATGTAGTTAAAAGCTATTGCCCTGGCAGTTAGTGCAGAGGACTAAAACTTTGCCTTGTTAATGAGCTGCATCCTGTGGCAAGGGTGCAGGGTTTGAATCTTTCCCCTTTAATTTAGCTTCTGTGTGGGTTAACCATATAGTGCTTTGGGTCAAATTGGGGTTTGAGCTAGGCTTCTTAATAGTCTCCTGAAATGTATGCCCAGCCATTGCTAACTGCAACTGCTAATTTAGTTTAGGAAATGTTATGGCAATATCACCTGCACATTTTTTTTTTAATGTAACATAGGCAATTTATTCTTCAAGGGCAGCAGGCACTGCATTTGTAGTTGAAGCACTGAAATGCAAAGTTATGTGGCAAAAGCAACCTCTGCATTAGTAATAGTGCTCTTTAACATATTCAAATGATATTTACTCTGCAGAGATTTTGGCTAATGACGTACCATATGTTGTCAGGTTGTATAAAAAGATTTATAAAGCCTATGAAACCAGAAATGTTGAAGTCATTATTTGTTGTTTTATTGGACCCAAACCATATGGAATTAGAATATTGAAACCTTATAAGAAAACAAGCGTGAGTAAACTGGAAAGAGTACAGTGGAAATATACTTAGAGCATCCATGATAATTTAAGTATCTTTATATTTATTAAGTATCCATAATTTAAGTTATTATGAAAGACTAAAATATCTGAACTTATAAGATGTATCTTACAGATATCTAACAGAAGATCTTATTCAGGTATACGGGGCATTTAGAAACAACTACCCCTGGGAATGTTTGCTGTTATCAAAAAGTAGTAGAGAATCATCAGACAACCAATGTAGAAGATTCTACAGGAATGAGAAGTGTACTAACTGGGTCTCAGAGAGCAGCTGATGCATGGAACAGACTACCAAATCACATTAAAGAAAGCACTAGTTTAGATATTTTTTAAGAACAGCCTGGACACTTATTATGGGAACAACATTTGTGATATATCGGCAGGCTAAAAGGACATTATTGCCTGTCCTTGAAATGTATGTTTGTATGTATATACGCATGCTCTCATAAATACTCTTCTATTTAAACTGTGCTACACATGGCTGGATCTTATGGTACGATGCTAGTGATCTTTATGCAAGTTACTGTAGTTCATCAAAAGCTACCAATAAAGTAAATATAATTTGTTTCTTCAAAATAATGAGTATACACAGTCATGCTATTTGGGTGAGGACTATCTGTGAATGAAAGTACCATATGCTCTTATCATCTGCTCATTTTTAAACATTCTTTAGCCTGGCTTTGCAGAACTAGCATGTGAGCATGTGTGTGTGTGTGTGTGTGTGTGTGTCTGTATGTGCATGAGTTAAGTTGGAGTTTCTTGGCTGCTGTGTGTCTGTGTGAAACAAATTTGAAATACACGACTTTGGTCATCACTATTATTATTATTATTACTATTATTGTTAATAATAATAATGTTTTTTGACGTAGACATATGAAGAGGATGCAGTCAACAATGTAGTTATAATTGTTGGGTTTCAAGGATGTCTGTGGATAAAATGACTTGATGCCTCTTTGCTGATAAAATTAAAAAGTCATTATTCTGTCTTTGTAAGACTAATATGCATTTGTGTAAAGCAGATTAGAATACTTTACTGTGGCCATTTTTATCACAATCAGACATGAGATGTATACATAGTGGATAAAGTGCCATTATCCATGAGTATGGATATTGGTATTGGTATTGGCCCGTAGTATTCTAAACAAAGTTAGTGAAATCCATGCCTGGATAGCCTTCCACACACCTGATGTCATCATCATAACTGAGACATGGCTAAAACCCCAAACCTCTGATAAAGACATTCTCCACTCTGATTATAATATACTCCACATAGATCGCCAAAACAAAAATGGGGGTGGCAGAGCCATCCTCTACTCCAACCACCTCACCATTACAAGTATTATGAACCCTATCCCATCCTTTTCCCCTGCTGAACTACTTACAGCTAACCATAAAATCAATGACCACACTACTGTCACAGTAGCAGCTGTCTATATTCCTCCAGGAGACAACATTCCTCTTCTCGAAAATATTCTTTCATACTTTTCTCAACACATGCCCAATGAAACTATACTCCTTGGGGATGTCAACATTAACTAGTTAACTCTCTGTAATCCAAACGCTAATACTCATATTAATTTATATGGCTTTACACAGCTAATCTCCCACCCTACTCCTACAAACAACTCTCACACATCTAGTACTCTTATTGACTGGGTACTTGTAGCTAATCCTTCCAAATATCATGACCCTGAAACCCTACCAAACACCCTGAGTGATCACTCTGCTATAAAAGTGCTTAGGTTCACTCCCCACTTCTCAAAACCTCCTAGATTTATCACTTGTTGCAAACTCTCTAACTTCCATCCAGAAACCTTCAAAGTCCTCCTCTCTAAAGTCAACTGGAAATACCTTACCCAACTCCCACTAGAAGAAGCAGTCCTAGCTTTCAACTCCACCTTCCATAGCATCTCCAACTCACTTGCTCCCCTTCGCAAAGCCTGAATTAAGTCCATCATATCTCCATGGCTTTCAATAGCTACTCGTACCCTTATGATAACTAGAGACAAATTATGGAAATAATGGTTACAAACTAAGCTCCCTGCAGACTTGCAAAAATATAAAGAACTCAGAAATATGACAAAGAACACATAAACAAAGATAAAAAGGACTTCTATAACAAACCTCTCACAGCCCTAAAATCTAATCCTAAAAAAATCTGGAACTCTGTTAAGCAAATATTACATCCCAGTAATCTTGGCTCCCCCAATCCATACCCAGACAAGACATCTGAAGAAACTGCCACTATCTTCAATACCTATTTTATCGATTCTATATCTAAGCTACTGAACCCTAACCCAAACTCCTCTACTACTAACATTTCCAACTTTTCTGAACCTACTCCTAATTCTATCTCCTCAAATACCTTCTCCCTCAAACCTGTACCTAGTAGCTACACCAAAACTCTACTCTCTAAATTAAAACCATGCTCAGCATCAGCTGACAATATTCCTTCCACGTTTCTTCTACTAGCAGCTGACTCTCTTGCTCTCCCTGTATCTATCCTAATTAATCCCTCTATCTCTGAATCTAAAGTTGTCTCCCTGTAAAAATGGGTGTACCTCAAGGGTCTATCCTAGGGCCTTTACTTTTTAATATCTTTACTAATCAGCTCTATACCTCCTGTCCTCAGTCATCTTCAGTATAATATGCAGTTGACTCTACAGTCATCACCATAGCCAACTCTCTCTCTAAGGTCTTCTCAACTACTCATGCATCTTTTAACTTAGTTGAAACAACTCCCATTCAGGTAGAATCCAGCTCTAAGCTCTTAGGTGTAACCATCGATGATCAGCTTAAATTTGACTTGCATGTTAATAACTGTATCAAAAAGACTCATTCAAAACTAGGGCTCCTGTACCGTAACAAAAAAATCCTTACCTCTGAAGCCAAGATTACTCTCTCTTTTACCTACCTTCTACCCAGTGTAATGTACAATTCTCAAATTCTCACAAATCGTAACTCGGCACTCCTGACCAAACTCGAATCTATCTAAAACAAGGTAGCTAGATTTGCTGCCCAACAAACCTACAAATCCCATCACTGTCTCGCTCTAAAACACTTAGACTGGCTTGAATTACCCCACCAGCTTCTTCTCTCTCAGCTCCACATCATCCATTCTATCCTATACCAGGCTTCCTACTGCCCAGCACTATCCCCTCTCATCTCCCATTTTTATCCCTCCAGACCTCTCCAAAACTCTAACCAAGACCTATTACAAATTTACCAACCCAAGTCTAAATTTGGATGCAACATGTACAGCTATCACCCCACTATTGCCTGGAATAGGCTCCCACTAGAAATCAGGACCCTTACACATCCTAAACAATTTAAGACAGCCACCAAAGAGCACTTTAAAAGTCACTGGTCCTGCCACTGCACTCTCCCTCCTTAATCACCCCCTACTTCCCATACCTTAATCTACTTTTTGCCCTTAACTCACTCTTCTCACTAGCTCTCTCTAATCTTCCTTGAACACTTTCTCTACTGTCTTCTAAAATCTATTAAGCAAATCACCTCAGAGAAACATTCTATTGTAACTGTCTTGCCTTCATGCATCTACATTATAAAACTGTTTTTTTGTAACCACTTACCTCAAAAACTATATTCATCTTAATGACATATTTCTTTTTATACATCTTGTAAATAGTTTTGCTATACTCCTGATTATTGACACTGTATAACATTGTATTGCTACTTAATGCCGTGTAATAGTCCTGTAACATTGCTGTTTAATGCTAATTTATAATGAAAATTGTATAATATGTTGAAGCTTTTCTCCCCGGGTCTCCGCTGAAAAAGTGCTGTTCAGCTCAGTCGGACAATCCCGGTCAACAAATGTAAAATAAATAAAATAAATAAATAAATTACAATGACAGCAGTTTGAATGTTTTTATGGTTCAAATGTTCTGAAAAGGTTACTTATGTCATTATTGGTTCATACATTTTGTTTCAATGCTAACTGGAAAAAATGTTCAAAACTACTCATTTAAAGCACTCTAACAAATGTTGCTGTATTAGGTATAATTTAAACAATCAGGAAGGGGAGTCAAAGAACATATGCATTTATGCATGGTCCTGAAAATGTGTGTCGGGGCCCATGGTTTGAAAACAGCCCGAGGCCCAGGGTACACCTAACCTGCCACTGGCTGTACCCTAAATACATTTCCTTTCCCCAGGATATATTTGCACCTCACCACAGAATGATTCCCTTACTTTCATGTATTGAAAATGCATGACATATCACTTTCTTCCTCTATGTGGCATTTTCATCTGAGTCAACTTACTTAGTACATACCATGTTCAGGCTGAATGAAATCTAGTGATGGTTTCATTAGGAATTTGCTTTCCTGCCTCATATAATTTCACTTATTACATTTGATAGTTTTCCTTACCAAGTAAACACAGATAGCAAGGTACTTGTTACTGTCTCTCTCTATTTCCATTTTTGTTATTTGACATCCACTGGGGTTATAAAGTTGTTCAATCTAAAAATGCACAGCTTTTTTAGTGTGTACTATGACTTACAGTTGCATTTTCCCTTCCCTTGGGTCACAAACTCACTCAGCTTTTTTGTATTCTGGTTGTAAAAATGCCTTTTAATGCTGATTGTGACTTCACTAATTAGCTGAGTTTTGCAAACCAGGAAGTATAATATTCTGTCGACTCAAGGAAGGAAGGAGGAAGAGAAGACCCGAAACTCACAAAATTTAACAACCATGTTATCTCAGCTATTTCTTTACATTCTACAGCAACATTTGTTACATTTCAAATAGATTCATGAGAAACAGATATATAAGAGTCCATGGAAATCAGTCACTGTTGTTTAACATCCTGAGCAGACGTTATATAGCCTTTCTAGTGGAAGCACAGCAAAAGGGGCTCTCAGTGTGAAGTAACTGCAAAGCCCTACATTTGACAGCTATGTATAAAAGGTGGTATGATTGTTAGCTTTGATGATTATTATTAAAAATTTTAGATACTTGCACTTAAATACACATGTACAAAATGGACCTAACACTGCCATTCTACTCTTGAGGATTTCAGTTTCAATATGTCTTGATCAGATTGCCTTGGTCAATATAGGGAGCTTTGGTGGTAGCATCTTTTCACTGATAAAAAATTTCACTTTTCTGGAGAAATTTATATGATTTTTACTTCTAATATAATGCCACCTTGTAGCACATATAATATGAATATGTAATCCTTTCCCCAGTCTAAAAATAAGTAATTTTTACTCCTAATATTAAACTGAGTATGTGTAGTATGGCAAACTGCTACTGTTGAATGCCTGTAAAACCCTGTATTTTGTTACTTAAGCATAACAGGCCAACTTGTCAGTCCCTTTTCGTACAAAAAAATTACATTTAATCTGGGTAAGTACTTTTATCTTGTATCAGACTATCAGAACAATATTAACATGCCCACCATAATCTTAAATAATTAAAAATGACGACATACCTGCTTGCATTAATTTAACCTACCTCACTGATACAGCCAGAAAATGTATGGCCTCTACATTCTTACTGCTACTCTCCTCTCTGCTACCCTAACCTTCACTAACATTCGAGTCTCACAACTGTCCAAACTTGAGCAATGTTATAATAGCAACATTTATAGTTAAGTTTAACAACAGAACACACCACTGTCTAGTTCTCAGAGAATTAAGCTGGATAGATCTACCACATCAGCTAGCTCTTTCTCAGCTAACTACAATACACTGTCATCTCTATAACCAGAAGAGTTGCCCACCCCTTAACAACTTAATTCAGCATTACTCCCCTGATAGAATTTTATATTACTGTGAAAAATCACTAATCAGTATAGCAAAATCATCTAATGATACTGCAGGTGACTTTGTGTATTTAAAGAGATTAGCTAAACTATGAAGCCACATCCCATTACCAATGAAATCCTGTTAAAATGAAAACTCATTTGAAACACCAGTAACACTACATAACAAATCAATAGATCTGCCCCTGTATAACTCCAGGATAAATGCTACAGTCTTCAGCTTGCTATATTATTAATTTCTCTTTATTCAGAATGCTTTGTCCCACAACCAGCCTTCGTCAATACCTGAATAGTTTTACTGGCATCTCCCATGCATATACATAGTTTTGTGACATTCCACAGACCTGATGCTATATAATATAACCCTTATGGTAAATATATATATATATAAATGGGTGTCAGACACTATTGAACATACAGTATCCCGGCACACAGTAGGTCGATGCCAAATGGTCAGCACAACAGGAGGTTGACAGGTGTGCAAGACTGACAATTCCCTAGTAGGGGAATATTTTATTTCCTTGGGGATTGTATGATCTCACAGTTAGTCTATATCATTTACATGGGGGTTGCAGGAGGCCCTGCAAAAACACTTGCCACTGTTTTACTGTGCTCTGGGATAATCCCCAGAGCAGGCACAAAATGTAGCATTCTTCAGTGCGCTCGATGTTTGGACATTGATCAGTAGGGTGTCAGGACATTGTACATTTAATACAGTGTTCTACATATATATATATATATATATATATATATATATATATATATATATACACACACACACACACATATATATATATATATATATATATATATATATATATATATATATATATATATATATATATATATATATATAAAATCTTCATCCCCATTTACTATAATTTCAATGATGTGCAGTTGGTCAAATTCACTTTGAGGGAAGTCTAAAACTCGAATGTTGAAAATGTCGAAGTCAGATATTTCCGACATACAAATCTCACCCCCATCACGATCCACGTTAACTCTTATTCACAGGTCAAATTCAGTATGTATTTTGGCTATATTGGAATTCAACAGTGTGACTTTTCGTGAATGTGAGTCGACGATACGATCATTCAACCAAGTGCACTTCAGTAAAATGATAGTAAACCCCTCATCCCTACTGCTGTATTTCTAATATAAACCTTATTAGCTATAATCTAGGAACCTGCTTTATACCCTACATCATAATTACAATATTAACATTTTCTGCCCTGCCTAGTTCCTTCCCTCCCCTCCATTTCTTTGAATTTCTAAGTTCTAATCACATGATCTATTATCTCTTTGATACACTCACTAATGCACCTGTTTAAATGCTCAATGTTCAGCATCTACTAATGCATATGTGTCCTTTGTACTGTAATTGTTACCTTTATTTTATACAAATTTAATCTACTTAGCAAACATATTTGTAATTGTTAATGTATATTACTTAATGTGTATTCATGGATACTACTCAATGGCTCTCTAAAAATGTTTATAATATGTTGAAACTTCTTTCCTAGGGCCTCTACTAAACAGGTATTTTTGGCTAAACTGAGTCGGACAAACCTGGTAAACAAAAGTAAAGCAAAGTAAAATAAATAATACATAATAAATTAAAGGGCTTTACATTTGTCAGAGCTAGCTAGGTGGACCACTCCAGTGAATAGGCCACTATAATGATTTTTACAGCCTATTTTTCTATCATAAATGAAACAGAATGCAATGGGACCCGACAAACCCAGAAATATAAATACTTATGAACAAAACAAGACTTCAAAGTACTGAGAGTAGGATAAACAATTTAATAAAACACAAACAGATATATTTAGGTTAGCGCTTTCGCAGTTGCCTGCTTCCTCAGACCTTGATACAAATGACAACAGTTACTAAAATCTTTGCATTTAAATATTTTCCACAACCAATAAAAACAAACATATTTAATGAGGCAAACTTCTCTTTTTTAAAACAGGTTTTAAAGAGAGGGCACTATTCAGACCTGGAAGGGCATATGCCTTAAAATCAATAATCCATTTTAATTCAACACACTCTGTTTCATTGTATAAATCACCTTCTCTTGGGCTATCATTAACCTTTTATAAGACCAATAACTTAAAACTATGGTCTCCCCCAACTTCTGACACATGCTTGGCCAGTGCATTAGTCAGTTTGTTGCTGCATATATCATTTAGATGTTCCAACACCCTTTCCTTCAACATACGATTTGCCTTACCTATGTAAAAACTATCAAATAGGTTATACCTAGCCATATAGACTATATTTTTAGTTGAACAATCTACACAGAAGGAAAACTCTATTGACTTCATAGTTACTGGGTATATAACCATGCAACCTGACCAAATGTTGGGGCAAGCTTTACAAGTCCTACATGCATATGTCCCTTTACGCTGTGAAATAAACTGTCCATGAGACCTATTTTGCTTGTAGCACAAACGCTGCTTCAGGTTTTTACAGTTCCTGAAGCAGAATTTGGGGGTAGATTCCATGACCTTACTTATTTTTGGGTCCATCAGTAGAATTGGCCAATTTCTCTTAACAATTTCACATACTCTATTAACCCCTCCAGAGTAAGTTAAGCACATTCTATTCATTACTTCCTTGTCCACTGCCTCTGCATTCTCTACATTTATAGGAGATTGATCACAAAAGAAAGGTTTTATTTTTGTACATTCCAACTTATTAACTTCTATAGTTTTTTTCTGTCTCCTCAGTTTTATAACCTCTATCCACAAGGTCTAGGCAAAGTGCATTAAGTGCTTCCTCTAATAATAGCGGATCTGTATATAATCTCTTGCACCTAAGTACCTGATTTTTTACTACATTTCGAGTAGTGTGTCTAGGATGCATACTAGACCGATGCAGTATATTATTCTTCCTACATTTCTTTCTGTATTGCTTAGTGGACAGAGTACCAAACATGTTCTTACTGACTGTAACGTCAAGAAAGTCAATACTTTCCATAGAATAATGCAAACAAAAAGACAAGTACATGGTTGTACTCTCCAAATAAAGCACAAAAACTCTTTAGATCTACTTCACTGCCATGCCAAATGAAAAAAAATGTCACCTGCAAAATGCTTATAAAAAGTGACGTGCATCTTGTACACATCATTACTGATGACTGACTCTTTTTCCCAGTTGGCAAGAACTAAACTGGCATATGTATTTGCACATGCTATGCCCATAGCTACTCCTACTATTTGAAGGAAGTATTCAGACTCATACAGGAAACCATTGTTCTCCAAAATTAAATCTAATAGGGCACAGATTGTATTAATCTTCATATTGGGGTAACCACTCTCCTTAACAAGAAATTATCTTACATTTTCAACACCATCTTCATTCGGAATTACTGTGAATAAAGAGTTCACATCTCATCTTAATGCTTAGCCCATATATAAAGATGTTCCAAGAATTGCTTATTATCCCTCAAAACAGTCTCCACTGTATTTAGGACATTCCTATGTTGTTTCTCGACATATATGGACAGTGGCTCAGTGAGCCAACCTCTCCCTGACACAATAGGTCTAAGGGGAGGATTCAAAGGATCTCTATGCACTTTCGGCAAACCATATATCTCCGGTATAGTGGGTAAAAAAGAGCTTTACATTTGTCACAGCTAGCTAGGTGGACCACTCCAGTGGATAGACCATTATAATGATTTTTACGGCCTATTTTTCTATCATACCCAGCTACTATGACATGTGGAGCTGCATTGTATTATTGGTCAAGCCCGATTTGGATTTAAGGCTTCTATCACTGTTCTGAAAATCCTGTTTTTCCTGTGCAGCACTGGAACATTTTTTTTCTTTTAACTAAATACTTGAACAAAGAGAGTGCTGCTGCTGCAGCCCGTTTGTTGTATTAATTCAGATATAATTGGAAGTTCTAAAATATTTATTAACTGCCTTTCCTTGCTAAAGCTTACTGTTTATCTGTCTTTCCTTACTATAGATTCCAACACTGCAAATGGAAATTCCATTCTCTTTATATGTATTTTTCCTGCCATTTGCCAAGTGGGTGGAGAACTTAAGGGAGTGAATCAAAATATTTATAACAACTAAATAATCTCAGCTATGCATCACCCCCCTTCATGCTGATTATATCAAATAACTGTGTTTAGTATTATTATATATTCTTCATATTGATCACTTCTGCAGTAACCTTAGCTATATGGGTTATATCCTACTAAGGATATAACCAAAGCTTGAGGACACCATCCACATGCCCAAATTGTAAAGCAGCTTGAGATGAGCTGACTAAAAGACAAATTTGGGCACAAAGCCCTTCAGAGCTTTACTGTTGCCAAAGAGTACACTTCTCTGAAGCTTTCAGGGATTGACGGTTAGCTTACACTTTCCTTTTCTGGGCAGATAAGTTCCCTTTGGGGGTAAAAACTTAAATTTTCTTATATTTACTGATTTATTACGTTCCTCTTCAGGAAAATTATTTTAAAGCTAGGAGTGTTGTGTTTTATTAGACTGTCTCAAGACAGTAATGTAGTTTTAAATGGAGCAACTGTGTTTTCTGTCAGTTTTAAAGTAGTATAAACTAGTTACCATTGTTCAGTGGAAAAATTGTGTTTAATTTTATATTGTGGTGCTGTCATAGTGTATGAAAGTTGCTTTTACCCTGTTTTTTCTTTCAAAAAAGTAACTTTTGTGGACTGGTAGTTTTACCAGTATTTGCTGCTTGTCTTTCCTGGGAAAGAAGCAACATTTTTGTCTCGACCATGGAACAGATTGTTGGTCCTAAGATTGGTCCTTCTTCTAGCCACAAAAAGAAAAAGTTAAGTAAACAGCCTTTGCCACCAAAGCAAGCTAGTAAATTGCCTCAGCTGTAGGTGCGTGACTGATGTAGCCATCTGTTGTACCTCAGACCACTCAACTTTCACCCCGAATCCCTCTGGTGAAGCACCTACAGTTACTATGGACCAGGGAGCCATTACCTCTGTGGCTGTTTGAGTCCCCTCAGTGGGCAAGGGAGAGCCATTATTGGTAGTCCTGGGAGAAGGAACTGGGAAAGTTTCTCTGTTGTGTCAGAATGTTGTGCCCTCCCTCGACTGCCATTACTAACATGGTTGTTCCCATTTTCCCAGTCAAAAAGAAACAGAAAACCAAACATGTATCTATTCCTCTTCAAATTTCTTTGGATATGAGTAGTTTACTGGGACTGGCTCAGGGTTTCATTCAGGTTGTTGATCTTTGTTGTAGAGTAGTTACTGGCAAAAGAAAAGCGGGATGCCTCTTTTCCTGAAGAGGCACAAGATTTTGAATCTAAACAGGAACATGCAGGGATGGATTCAGGGGTTTGTCCTCAGTTTTCTGATTCAGACTCAGAGGACAGATCAGTTTCTGATTCTTCTTGTGGGGGTTTCTCTTACTCTCTTCACTGAGGCTATTTCTAGAATGTCCTAGTGTTTTCAGCTGGAGAACACTGAGGTTTCTCAGTCCCTCAGAAAATACTATAAGTTGTTACAGAAAGATTTCTCAAAACCTGCACCCATTCCTCCTGTTCTGTCTGTTTTAGTGGATGTGTCTCTTACTGTCTGCAATTTTCCTGATAGTCAGCCAGCTGTCCCTAAAAAGCAGATGGGATGTATAAAGTTCCTCAGATTTTAAATGTTTATACACTGCAAACCTGACCAAGCATCTATAACCTAATTTGACTACACTGCTGCTAAATAATTAATTACAATCCTATTATTTCTAATAAGGATGGGAAATTATTGATTGGTATGGGAAACAAGTGTGTTCTTCTGCAACTTTGATTTTCAGAATTTTAAATTGTCAAGCTCACATGTTCAAGTTTGTTCTGACATATTGTGATTGTTTGAGTAATGTTTTATCTACAGTTTCTTCTTGTGAAGAAAAAAACTGCTTTAAATAATTGTATAAGTCACTAATTGTTTGCAGTATGTATATGACTCTGTTGATACTTCTTCCAGGGCTATGTACTGGTACTGTTTTAAGGTTTGTTGGGCTGCATTCTCAGAACCTTCCAGATGATGTAAAATGAGTTTTAATTTTTTCCTTAGTGTTTGGTCCTGTCCTGCAGAGGTGTTCAAAAAGTGTGATGGAAGTGACAAGCTGTTCCAGGGGAATGTCTTAAGATTTTTCAATCCTAGTTTTCTAAATTATCCAAGGGATTTTCTCTCTCCTCATCCAAGTTTGGCAAAAAACAATAAACAGTCTCAACAAAATTTGGGTAAACAGATGTTTAAGAAGAAGTGGCAAGGAGATCCCAAAAAGAAATCTCAAACTTCCTAAAACCAAGACAGTCCAACAAGTCTGAATGACTATTCAAGAGACTTTTTCATCCCCTCCCACCCTGGCCCCTTTTGACTTCCAGAAATTCTGAATCTCCATTTTTCTCTTTGGCAACAGACAAAATATCTTCTGAAAATCATTCATCAGGGTTTCAGATGGCAGTGGGAGGAAATTCCTTTTTCCAGGGGGGTCATTCCTCATCTTCCAGATCAGACACTTTTGTTTCCACCTGTTCTTCATCATATGCTGTCCCAAGCAGTGACAGAACCAGTTCCTGCTTTCCAGGTGGGGAAGGGGTTTTATTCAAGGTTCTTCATAGTGCCAAAAAAAGAAAATGCTTGGAGACCAATTCTGGATCTTTCTTTCCTAAACCTGTTTGTGATACTGCTCAAATTCTAAATTATATCACTTAACAACCTGTTACCTACTCTTGCTCTTTCAAGTTTCTGGTAAGACTAGACTTAAGCGATGCTTACAAGTAAATCTCTGTTCATCCAGACTTCAGGCATTTCTTAATGTTTTTCATGTCTGGAAGACATTATAAGTTCTCTGCCTTACCCTTTAGACTATTCACTGCACCAAGAGTGTTTACAAAGTGTCTAGGTCCAATTATAGCTCATTGCAGACTACAGGGTATCCACATTTTCCATATTTAAATGAATTTCTTATTTTTGAAGAGTCTTTTTCATAATGTCAGGAGTTTCTCTCTTGGGTGAGAGATCTCTTGCACAAGCTGAGATTCCAAGAGTACATTCAAAGGTCTGTCTTGACTCCCTCATGCAGGATTGTGGTTCTGGGATGTCAACTAGGCACCTCAGTTCAGAGTTTTTCTTCCACAGGAAAAAATAGATCTTTATTTAGATCTATTTCTAAGGTTTTTCACTTTGGTCACTATGAGGAAATACCTCTGTATGTTTGGGTCTTGTGGCATCTATGATTCTGATGATACTACGGGCAAGACTCACATAAGAAAGATACAGTGGTATCTGAAATCTCTTTGTTCCCAGAATCAAAATCCTTTATCTTTTCAGATCCCAGTACTGGCGCTTGTCAGAAGAGATTTTATTTTGTTGGAGACAACAGATATCCTTAAATTCAGGTTTTATCTTCACCCTCCCTGCTCCACTGCAGTCAGTCAACACAGATGCTTCGGACTTTGCTTGCGGAGCAGTTTCAGGAGGGATAAAAGTGCAGGTGGTGTGGGACACCAAGGATAGAAGCAAGCACATAAATATCAAGGAGATGCTTGCCCTGATCAAGGCACTCAACTCTCTGAAACATTTTGGCCCCAAGGACCTCTTCATATGGTTACAGATAATACCATAGTGATGTACATCAACAACCAGGTCACACCCTCTTTGGAGACTAAACATGTTTGCTTGGTATATAGCTTCACAGCACAATCTCACTCTACAGGCATCCTACATTCTATCAGTGCAAAATTGTGTGGTGGACAATCTGAGCAGGATTAAGGCAGACCCTCGGTGGAACCCAGATCAAGGGGCTTCTACGACTTGTTCCATCTGTGGAGAGATCTTCAAGTAGACCTCTTTGCCTCCTCTCTGAACAATCAACTGCCAAAATTCTGTTCCAGGACTCCATGAAGAAGGCCTGTAAGACAGATGCATTTTCTTTTCTTTGAACAGGAATGTTCCTGTATCCTTTCCATCCCTTCCACTAATATCCAGGGTATTTCTGAAGATTCAGAAGGTCTTCCCCAAGATCATTGTGGTGACCTCCTTCTGGCCCAGGCAACTGTGGTTCTCCATTCTTTTGGAAATGGCTGTGGCAATTACCACACACTTCCTCACAGAATAGATCTACTTACACAACAATAGGAGCATTTGATACACCTCAACACTAACCAACTTCAACTGACTGCCTGGATGATGGGGTCTTAACCACTCTCAGGCACTTATTTTCACAGGACATGCAGCAGGTACTAAAGGAGGCAAGAAGGCCTGCTACTAGAAAATCATATATTAGCAAATGGAAAACATTTTCTAATTGGTGTCAACAACATAACCAGCACCCATTCTGGGATAGTTGTTCTCTGGTTTTACAATATTTGAGTGAGTTACTGTCCTATGACCTTTCTTATTCCTTTATCACATTTCATTTATCATCTATTAAAACATGTCTGCCTATGGATCTTCCTCTTTCAAGGCATTCTCATGTCAAAATGTTCGTGAAAGGGGTTTTGCATAACAGGCCTCCAAGTAAACTGGTGGACACTTCCTTGATGTCTTACATGTTGTGTTAGCAAAGCTAACAGTTGCTCCATTTGAACCAGCTAATCTGGCTGACTTGTGGTTCTTAACATGGAAAACAGTTTTATTGATTGCTCTAACCTCTGTATGAAGGGTATGAGTTGCAAGCGCTTATGGTGAGTCAACCCTATCTCATTTTCCATAGGGATGGGGTTTCTTTGAGAACTAATCTTTGTCTTATGCCTAAAGTGGTATCTGAATTTACTTTAAGCAAACTATCCATCTTCCCGTTTTCTTTTCTGAACCTAAAACTGAGGGAGAAAGGATACTCCATACCTTGGATCTACACTCACAACTCGTGACAGAACTAGATCTTTCAGATTTTCGTATCAATTGCTCATTTGTTGTGAAGGTAAGAAGAAGGGACAACCTGTGTCAAAACAGACTATTTCCAAGCAGGTTTCTAAGACTATTACCTTTTGTTATATTCACCATGACAAATCTATTCCAGGCAGGGTCAAAGACCACCCTACCAGGGCCTTGGCTTCATCTATGGCTTTTTGAAAAGGGTTGGATTCTATATGTATTCTAGAAACTGCTTCTTTTTCCTCTGTACATACTTCTACAAAACACTATAAGCTTGATTCCTTCCCTAAGTCTAGATCAAGTTTTGTTAAGACCATTTTCCAGGGGATCCTGGACCCTTCTCCTTCCCCCTTCCAAATATAGTTAGCTATGGTTGTCAACGCAAATAGCTAAGGCTACTGCAGCAGCGATCAATATGAAGACCATAGTACAGTTGTGTAATAAGCTGAACTTAACATAACAGTGGATATTCAAATGATCACTGCAGCAGTAGCTGCTCCCTCCCTCCACCTGTCTTGTGTTTAGGTGTGTTTTTTTTATGTCAGAGTGTTTACATTTATTTATTTATTTTTTTTATTCATAGCATTGTCCTTTCAAGGCTCAGCCTCCACCTCTCTGCTGGCAGGAAAGCTCTGAAGGGCTTCAACCCCAAACTTGCCTTTTAGTCAACTCATCTCAAGCTGCTTGACAATTTGGGTGTGGGGAAGGTGTCCTGAAGATTTGGAAGCTCTACAGCTGTTATATCCTTGGCAGGATATAACTCATATAGCTAAGGCTACTGCAGAAGTGATCATTTAAACATCTGCTTTTATGGTAAGTTCAACTTACATAACTGTCCTTTTTCCTTCTTAAAAAACATTTGTCTCTGCCATTTTCTCTGGAACATAATGGTAGTTTTATGTATCAGCTTACCAGTGAATGTTCTTGCTCACTGAGGATATGTAGGCTGATTAACTTAAGAGTGTGATTTCAGGTCTGATCTGGTCCCTTTCCACCCTCAACCCCCCCCATTCAATACATTTATTCTCTCCTATACAAATCCACCTCTAACTACATAACACAGCCCCCTTAAAGACATAAATACTAAGTTCCCCACTTACATTCAAGCACCTATTAACATTCTTCCTACCTAGCTTTATCTCCTTTGCAACAACACACAATACTGTTACACTTTCCACATACTTCCATCTTTCTCTTCTTTACCACAAAATGTACTCCATTTTCTGTCCGACCTACCTACTTTAACTTGTCCTAATACCCATTCTCTTCCTCCAGACAATACCTTCCATACTGCTCATGCTGTCAAGTACTCCCCACTCTTATTGCTTAATGCTGTTATACTGTATTCTCTTCATTCAAAGTAAACCAACCCATACAGAGCCTCCATTTTTCCTCCATTACCATATACTACCAATTACCTCAGTTACTAACATATATATCCATACATGTTAATTTATCAGCCTACTCCTGTCTAAATATCTCTACAGATTTTCACAAGTCATATCCTTGCTACTTCTTTGAAGTGACATCAAAGTTGGCACAGGTTCATCTCCATTTTCCTTGCATACTATTCAATGCAAGAAGTATAAGAAAAAGGACAGGCCAAATTAATGCCTCAGTATCTTACATAAGCTTGATTTAGTTGTTATCATAGAATAATTAGGTCAAGGCTAGTAATCCATTCTTTCACCATTTCTTCCTTGGTTACAATTACTTTTTTGACACTGGACTGGACTCAAGACAAGGAAGTAAAACTCTCCTTCTGTTCAAATCACACTTAAACATCCAACTACTTATTCAAGAAAACACTAACATAAATATTTCCTTTAACTGGCTATTTGTATCCATTCCCTCTTCACAAAAATACCATATTATATCTCACTGTAGCTTATGTACCATACTCCTCCTTCATTTCTCCACAAATAACATCAAATGTCTCATAATACTTAGTGACTTCAGTCTCCACTTGCTCACCCCATTTCTAATGACCTGAAGAGTCTTCTCATAAAATTCATCCTCACCCAGCTCACAGCTCAGCCTACTAGACCCAAACTCAACACATCTCACCTCTCCCTCCTAGATCTCATATGAACTAACAAGCCTATCTAGTATCTCAAACATCATCATCTACCTACCATCTTTCAGTGATCACTGCCCTATTAGTTTCCATAGCCATTACTCATCCATAAATATGTTCCTAAAGTTGAGGGTTGGCATAATGGTTAAGGTGCTTACTTCACAGATGTGAGGTACAGGGTTTGATTTTCACCTTTGAAAGGAAATTGGCTAGACTTAAAATGTTCTACAATGGCAGCTAGCCTAACAATTACGTATGAACATCTTCTGTGGCATCATCAGCTGATGCACAGGTCTAGAGAATATAAGTTATAAGGCAGGCATTCAAATCCAGCACTGTGTACTTCATATTAGCAAGTAAAAAATGGTCACAAGTAAAAATGGCTGTCTCAACAGATATGATGTGACACATTTGAGGGTGGGGATTCACATAATGGTTAAAGTCTTTACTGGATACATACAAGGTATGGGTTTGGTTCTGGACTCTGCTTATTGGTTAGGCTTGTAATAGTCATGAGACTGATAACCTAGTATTTACCTATGAACCCAACTTTCTGTAATATATCACAGCCTAACATAAATAAAAATATATCCACCCTCTTCTCATTGGACTATTCACCAATTCTGAATTCAACAGACTCTAACATTGCTGGTGAAATAATCACCTCTATACTGACTGATCTGCACAATTCCTGCTTCCCAGTAATCCAAAGAGAAATAACTGGTTAACCAACAAGCATAAAGCTCTTCAACAACTTAGAGACAAATCACAGCATTCCTGGAAAGCCCTTCCCACTACCATAAACAGACAACAGACAACTACACCAGGCTACTCAACCTTGCCAAGTTATCAATACATAGTCATAAAAGTCACCTGATAAAATTATACTAAACCTTACTAATAAAATCACCCAAAAAACTTCTGGAAAGTGGTCAACTATCTTACATGGTAGATAACCTTTCCTCCATGAATTCCACATCCTCAACTTTCTGCCTCTGATTTCTTTTTTCATTTAAGCAGCCTTCCCATCCCTTACTCTAGCCTTCTCCAAACTGTCTCTGCTACCCCACCACTTCTTTAGATATCTATTTAATCAACTTAAAAACTATCACATCCAAGGATAGCTCCCATGCTTAAACAGATTAGACATACTAGCCCCCTGGTAAAGACAACATTCACCCATGGTTTATTGATCATTGCAAAAACATCATACCACCATTGGAACACATCTTTAACCTGTATATCACACAATGTTATGACTAATGTTTGGAAAAATGCCATTTTAAAACTTCTCCCTAAGAAAGTATAGTTGTGTAAGAACTTACCATAATGGTAGATGTCCTTCTCCTCACCATTGCAGTATTCCTTACAATAGGGATTCCTGCAAAGGGTGGTCCAATGTTTGGCCAGTATACCAAAGCCTTTAGGGTACATAAGGTATGCCATACGTCACACATATGATCCCCACGTATAGTGTAAGTCATAAAGGTGACGTCTGAATGTACCATCCTCAGAACTGAGATCCCCAGTAGGAATGCCAGTCCAAGGAGTAGAGAGGTAACAAGTATGTCCAGAAGAGAAAAGAACCAGGGGGAGGAGGGAGGGAGGGAGTGAATACTACAATAGTGAAGAGAAGGACATCTACTGTCAACTTACACAACTGCACTATGTCCTTCCATTTCACTGTTACAGTGTTCATTACACTAGGGAGAGTGCAAAGCTCAGGAAGAAGAGAGGAAGGAGGAAGGACCAGCCTTTTAGGAACCCAAGAAGAATGACCTTAGCAAAACCAGCTCTAGCTCTGGATATCACATCCAACTTATAGTGCTTATCAAATGTATGCACAGAAGTCCAGCTAGCTGCCTCAAGAATAGAGTTTGTATCCAAACCCTTGGAATAAGTACCAGAAGAAGCCACAGCCCTAGTAGAATGAGCCTTAAAAGAAGAAGAAAGGCTCTTGCCAAGAAAATAATAACCGACAGAATGGTTTTAGATATCCAAGAATAAATAGCTTGCTTGGAAACAGCCAATCCTAAGGGTCTAGGATGGAAGGAAACAAAGAGCTGATCAGATTTATGAATAGTCTTAGTCTTATCCAAATGAAACCTAAATTATTTATGCACATGCAATGTGTGCAGCACCTTCTCAGTAGCAGATTGTGGAGAAGGGAAAATGTGGGCAAATTAATAGACTGATTAAGAGACAATTCATTTACCACTCTGGGCATAAAAGAAGGATTACTATGAAGGGATATCCTGTCCTTATGGAACACTAAAAAAGGAAGACAAGAACAATGCTGTAAGAAAGCTGAAGCTGCAGGCTCAAAAGGACCCTGGGTCAATTTTTCTAAAACAAAATTAAGATCCCAGGGAGGAGGGACAGGCTTCCTGGAAGGCCTGATAGGAAGGATGCCTTTAAGAAACTGTTTAGCCTCAAATCTAGATGCTAAAGGAGGTGATAAAAGCAGACAAGCATAAATAGCTGATAAGTGGGCCTTAGCAGAAGAATAAGACAACCCAGCATTGAGCAGTTCACATAGATAAGGCAGAACCAAAGAACATCCACAGAGGCCTTGGGAGGAGGCAGGGATGTCAGCACTGGAACAGTCTGGATCCTGCACCCCAGAAATACATGATCCTGTGAAGGAGTTAAAAAGGACTTTTGGAAATGTATAGTGAACTCAGGCTTTGCAAGAGAGAAATGGCAGAGTGAAGATGCTGCAGTAGAATCTCTGAAGAAGATGTTTGAAAAAGGCGACTGTCTAAGTAAGGAAAGACCTGTATTCCCCTTAGCCTGCAAAAAGCAATCACAGGAGTGATGCATTTGGTGAATACCCTTGGAGCAGTAGAAAGGCCAAAGGGCAAAGTAGAGAACTGAAAATGCCAGGAAGCAACAGATAAAAGTTAAAACTTCCCGAAAAGGGGATGGATACGGATATGAAGATAAGCATCCTTGAGGTCCAGAGACAATATAAAAACCTGACAAAGCAGCAGAGAACAATGTCTGAAGGGACAACATATGAAAGGAAGGGAAATTCAGAAAAATGTTTAGGTGAGAGAGATCCAGAATGGGTCTCCAGGTGCCTTCTTTCCTGGGGACCAAGAAAATTTTGACATAAAACCCCTTTTCCCTTTGAGAAACTGGAACTTCCTGAATAGCTCCCTGAGCCAAAAGATCCTGAAGCACCACTGGCAAAAATGACAACTGTTCCTGAGGGGGCTGAGGAATACCCATGAAAGGGGGGGGTAGAGATTTCCAGACCATGTAGCACCCTAGGTGGATAATGGACAGAACCCAGGAATCCTGAGTAATCTTTAATGAAACTGGAAGGGATAGAGAAGGATGACAAGAAAGAGGAATGTGGCTGAGAAGATAGTCAGACAGCACCTGGTTTGTCAGGAAAAGATTTCTCTGTCACAGGACTCTGGGAACCTTTAGCAGGAGGAGTCCATTTCACACCCTTTTTATCCTTGGGAGGAGAACGAGATTGTCTATGAGCAAAGGACAACTTAAGGTAATTCCTTTGAAATTTAGGCACAGGAGAGACAAAAACAAAATGTAGTTCCTGTAAAGCCTTGCCCTTATCCTGAAGAGACTTAAACAAATCAACAGCAGTTCCACCAAATAAGTGTTTGTTATCCAGAGGAGCATTCATCAACTTAGCCTTAGTATCATCAGACAAGGGTTGAATCCAAAGCCAAGAATATCTCCTCAACACAGAACCAAAAGTTATAGAAGAAACATCTGCTGCATCATAACTGCACTTAATAGAATGGTGAGCCAACTGAGACAAAGTCTCTAACAAGGAGAGAGCAGAAGTCTATCCCTTAGAATCAGGAAGGTCAGAAATTACCTGGCAGGCCTGAGAAAGAAGAGCCAAAACATATCTTGACATATGGGTCTGATAATTGTATGCCCTAAAAGCAAAGGCAGCTGAGGTATAAACTTTCTTACCCAGGCTTTCCATGGTTCTGCTGTCTTTATCAGAAGGAAGTAACTTCATTGAAGGCAGTAAGTGAGATGGCTTGTCAGATGCCACAGACACCACAGAGGGGTCAGCAGAAAGACATTTATAGAGAAATTTGCAATCATGCACCCTATAAAACCTATCAGGTTTTTTGGGGGGGCAGGGAATCTGGATCTTGAGATGCAGTAGAAAAGGCATCCAACAAGGCAGTCAAAACAGGAGGAAAAGCAGAAGGTCTAGGAGAGTACATTTGCAGAAGCTTGGAATACCTTTTCTGAATCTCAGAAACTGGGCACAACCCCATTTAAAAAATTCCATTATTCTGGAAATTGTGTACTCACAGGAAATCTCCTCAAAAGGAGTATCAGGACTAGTGGACTCTTCTTCCTCAGAACCAAAATCTAAGGGAGAAGGAATCTGAGAAGAATAAGCAAGGGACTCCTCATCTGAATCCACCTCCTCAGAGGAATCCTGTTCCCTAGGCCTTTTAAAGGGAGTAGAAGACTGGAGGAGGCAGGAACAGAAACTCCTTGAGGAGGCTTCAAAGCCATAAAGGCATTAATCAAACCCTGAGTGAAATTCTGCCATTCACTCTGAGGGTCCTTAGGGGCAGCAGAAACATGCTTTGTTTTTTGTTTCTTTTTTAAAGGGATGTTCACCTTTTAAAACTTAGAAGGCTCAGACCCTGGATGGCATTTTACAATGGTTGTCGGTACTTCCTCCCTAACCAAAATCTGAGGAACACCCCTAGGCTCTTCAATAATAATCAGACACAGTTTCCTATGAACATATGAAGTGGATGTCTGCAAGACCTCCATGGACATGTGTGAGGTCAAATCCATGCTGGCCTCCGAAGCGAGCATGGCAGAGGAATCCAATAAAAAAGCCAGGTGACCCTCCAGGCTTTAACTAGCCTTGGGAGAGACATCCAGCAGAGGCAATACACTGTAAGAATTGGACCTAGATTTCTTGGCCTTCTTCTTTGTGGACATCTGACCCTTGGATTTGAAAGTTCCTTCCAGAGTGTCTTTTGCTAAAAGCCTAAGATGTTGGTTCTCTAAATATAGAGCCAAGGAGGAAATTCAACTACACAGAGTCTTTGGAATGAAAGCCTGAAAAATGAAATGGACATATGGTTATGGGAAGCACCAAGACAAAATAAGCACTGCTTGTGACGATCTTTATGGGGAATCTGTCTCCCACACTGACATTTACCCTTTCTGGATGACATGAACCCCACAAGCAAAAAACAAAAGGAAGAAAGATAAGAGCAAAAACACCAATGCGGCACTTATCTGAAAACAGCTTGGTGAACCAGCAAACAAAGTGAGCATTCAGACCGATAGTCAAAAGATGGAGTTCGGACTGGCTGCAAAGAAGTTCTCAAGATGGTATGTCTGGACATCACCTTTATGCTCTACACTATATGTGGGGAGCATAAGTATATGGCATACCTTAAGCAACCTAAAGGCTTTGGTATACTGGCCAGACATCAGGCCGCCTTAGCAGGGGATCCCTATTGCAAGGAATATTGCAACAGTGAAATGGAAGAACATACTTGGTTTCTCCAGTCCATCAAACTTATGGCCCATTTCTAAATGACTTTACTTGCAACTCACTGAATATATCATCCAATACCTCATTTCTCTTTCAAACAGAGGATGGATTTTGGTCCAGTCACAGTACATCCATAGCTATCTGGACACTCAGTTGCAATATTCTTTTGGAATGGCTAAAGACCTAATTACTGGAGCTATTTCTATCAACATCATCAGGGCATTTGATCTTATTGACCATTCAGTTCTCCTAGACCATCTCACTGAAATAGGCATTAGTGATGACCCAATACCCTGGTTGAAAAATTACCATTCTAACTGCCTTTTATCAGTGAATTTCATCTCCTTAACCTCTACAACAATCCTGTGTAGAAAGGGGTCCCCCAAGGATATTTTTTGGCACCCCCTCCTCTTTTCTGTCTGCATTAACAAACTCTGTCTTGACTTACCCCATCTTTCTCTCATGCTTTATGCTAATTGCAGAGTTCTGTTCCACTCCAACCATTCTCTCTTGCGCTCTCATCTTGAACTCATAGTTCAGGTTTATTTTCATGCCTTTATTCAATGGGTCAGTGATAACCAATTACCGCTTAACTCCATTAAAGCAAAAACAATGCTTTTTTGTACTAGGCCAAAACTCCCAATGTCTACAAAACTTCAATCATCGGAATAACAGTATTGAAAATGTTACTTCATTCAAACACCTGTGGATTTGATTGTACCTTTTCCATCTCCACCTGGACTAAACACACACAAAAAGACCTCTTTCCCCTTTTCTGGGATAATAGGATCTCCCCTTTTCTTTCCAGACCCTGCAGGAATGCCATCATAAGTAAAGATATCTTACTGGCACAGCTGGAATACAGTGTCCCTTTGATTGCTGCAGCTGCTAAAGGAAATGCATCCACCATTCAAACCATCTATATGTAATATACAGATTCATCACTGTCTCCCAAGAAATTATCAGTACCACACAAACGCTAACTGGTTAAATGTGAAATAATGTGATAACTTTCTACTCATCTTGCAGCTGTTTAAAATTTCAAAAGAAGGAGGCCTTCACTTAATTAGCTTCTGGACAATTCAGAGATGCACCAACATAATTTATTTATTTATTTATTTATTTATTTATTTCCAGTTTGATAACCGGGGAAGTCCACTGGGCTCGAAAGCCCGTTTTCAGTGGAGGCCCGGGGAGAAAAGCTCCATATTAATAATACATTGCACACTTAACACACTGTGTTATAGCAGGATAACACCTATAACAATTTCTAAGAACATAGTACTTATGGCAGTATACGTAAGAAATACATTGCACACATAACACACAGTGTTATAGCAGGATAACACCTTTAACAATTTCTAAAAATATAGTACTTATCGCAGTATACTGTATTGTTAGCACAGAAGAGAGACATAAGAATAGATTTTACATAGATCTGGAGTGCAAGAGAAATAAATCGGGGGGAAGAGAAGGAGAAGCAAGGAAATTGAGTAGAAGAAAATAGGTCTGAGTTTAAAAGCACATCTTATGAAAGAGGCAAAAGATACAATGGTAGGTCTAGACATGTATGTAGGCAGGGGGAGGAGAAGATATAAAAGGAAGAAATGAGAGATTAAGCAGGGGAGAGAGAGGAGATAAAGAAGTAGAGTGAGGGGAGCTGAGGGGAGAGTTTGAAGAAGAAGGGTCAGAGGGAAAATGAAGCAGAGATCTAATAAGATCTAGGTAGGAAGTATACAATTGCATTTCCAGTTTTGGGAGAGGTGAGAATGGAGAAGAGATTTGAATTGTTCATAGCTTGTAGTGAGTCTTAGTAGGGAAGGAAGTAAGTTCCATTTCTTTGCTATAGTATAAGAAAGAAGGAGGTGGCCAGGAGGTCGTTTGGGTTTGTATACAGAAATAAGGTTTTGGTGACTAGATCTTAGGGGCCTGAGAGGAGTGTAGAAGGGCAAGATGTTTGATAATGCAGGGCAAGCAGTAGGTTTGAAAATAAGTTTGTGTGCAGTAGTAAGTTGGAGGTAATCCAGGTGATTAGGGAGTTCTAGCCATTGGAGACTACAGAGGCAGATGCAATGGTGTGTAGAATGGTGGGAGTTAGTAGCGAATTTGGTGATTTTGTAGTAGCAACTTTCAAGTTTTGAGGAGATAGAAGCGGTGAGGTTGGTTAGAAGAGGAGCACCATACAATAGAGAGGGGAGAAGGTAGGTAGTGGCGAGTGTTTGTCTTGTGGTTAAGGAAAGAAAGTTAGCATTTCTGTAAAGCATACCTAGCTTCTGATGGGTTTTTTTTATGTTTAGTTGAATGTGAGTATTAAATGTCAGTTGTTCATCAATGGTAACTCCAAGTAATTTTGCATTGTTAACAACATCTATTTGGGACTGGGAGAGGCTGGAGATTTTGAAAGATGGCTTATCAAGAGGCAGAGTTTTTGAAGGGGAGAAGAGAATGATATGGGATTTATTGGCATTAAGGGAAAGATGGTTTTGAAGCATCCGATTTTCTATGGTTGTGAAGGCCAATTGGGTTTTGGCTTGGAGCTCGGGAAGGCTAGGGGCTGAGCAGATAACAGTGGAATCGTCTGCATATTGCACAATTTGAGAATGAGGAATTGCAAAGTGGAGGTCGTTGATAAAGACATTAAAGAGCAGGGGTCCGAGAATAGAACCCTGAGGGACTCCAGTATGGGTAGGTAAAAGTTCGAGGTACCTGTATTCCATTTCACCGCTTGGGATCTATCTGAGAGATAGCTTTTGAACCAAGAAAGGGAATTGTGGGAGAGATTGAGGTTAGAAAGGTGGTTGAGAAGGAGTGTGTGGAATATTGTGTCGAATGCCTTGGAAAGGTCAAGAAGGACAGTGGAGACAATTTCTCCAGAGTCACGTGCATGGTTGACAATGTCTAGGAAAGAAAGGAGAGCAGTTATGGTACTGTGGCCAGGGCGAAACCCATGTTGCGTAGGAGTGAGTAGATGGTTAGAGAGGAGGTGGGGCATGAGTTGCCGGTGGATACATTTTTCAAGGATTTTCGAAATTGGGGAGAGAATGGCTATTGGGCAGAAGTTGGAAATGCTATTATTTTTGCCTCCTTTATGAAGGGGCAGAATGTGGGCAGCTCGCCAAAGTTTGGGAACATAAGATTCGTGGATGGATCTATTGATGAGTATGATGATAGGTAGGGCTATGCCATCGGCTGCGTGCGTGAGAAAAAGTGATGGGATATTGTCGGGGGCATTGGAGCATGGTTTGAGTTTGGAGAGAAGCTTTTTGATACTGGTGGTAGACACGGGTTGTAGACTGAAAGTGGGAGGGGAATTATGGGAGCAGGATTGAGGTGAGGATGATGAAGAAGGTTTTGAGTTTTGGATGTGGGTGGAAGAGGAGAAGGATTTTGTCAGATCAGCTATAGAGCTGGTAAAAAAGGAGTTGAAGAGAGTTGCAATTTCTGTGTCAGTCTTGTTGTCATCTGGACAGGGATTGGATTTAGTACCTGGGTGTAGGAGGGAATTGATGGAATTCCAGAATTTTTTGGGATTGTTAGTGAGGGTAGACTGTAGTTTGGTGTAGTATGATTTTTTATCAGATATGATACGTTTTTTAGTAAGATTGCGTAGTTGCTTAAATTGAAGGAAGGAAGCTGGGTTTTTATTTTTATTGTATAGTTTCCAAGTTTTGTCTCTTTGTAGCATTAGAGTTTTAGTGTCCTTAGTTAGCCAAGGTGCAGAGTTGTGTTTTATTCGTTTTGTTCAAGGGGGGGCTTGGGAGTTTAGGATTTTAAGGAAGGTAGAATTAAAGACTTCTAGGGCTTCATCTAGGGGAAGAGTTTTAGTGAATCCCAGTTTGTAAGTTTAAGGGTTTCAGAAAATACAGAGGGTTAAAGTTAGTTAGGTTACGCGAGTGGGCATATTGATGTTGGTGTGGGAGCTGTTGGGTAGTTCGGTTAATAAAGGCTGGGAGATGATCACTTATTGAGTCTGGTAATATACCAGAGTCGGATATATTGTTCGGGTGGCTGACTAGAATCCAGTCCAGGATGGAGCCTGGAGGGTTATTTTTGTTCGGTCTGGTAATGTTGTTTATTAGTTGAGTAAAGTTATAAAGATTGATAGACAGAGAGGAAGTTTTATTATTAATTGCATTCCAATTAATATTGACATCACCTAGAATGTAAGTCTCATGCTTAATATTGTTTGTGGCCCAACAGAGAATATCTTCAAGGGTGGAGGAGTTGCCCCCAGGGGGTATGTAGATAGTTATGATACAGATACTTTTGAAGTTGTTTATTTTGAGGATTCCTATGACTAGTTCTGCATTATTAAAGTTAGGAATGGGATTTTGGTATGGGCTGAGATTTAGCAGGCAGTTGTAGACTAAGGCTACACCACCTCCTTTTTTGTTATTGCGATCGGACCTAAGTGCTTGGAAGCCAGGAGGTAAAATCTCAGAGTTAGTAGTTTGTGGTTTTAGCCTGGTTTCGGTTACTGCTACTATGTCAGGTGTAGTGAGATTTAGCCAAGCATGGAATAGAGTTATTTTGTTTTTAATACTCTGGGTATTAATGGTAATGAATTTAAGGTATTTATGGCTGTGTCTATTAGAGGAGGTGGTGGGAGGGAGATTGTTAGTAGATGTAGGCCCAGGGTTGGGGTGGATATCTCCTGCAAGAGTTAGCCAGGAGAAGGGAGAGAGGAGGTGAAACTTTGAATTGAGGCACAATGGAAGAGGACGATGTAGTTTAATTTTGATAGAGGAGATTTTAGAAGAACTGTAAGTAGTTTTATTTTGAAATAATGAATTGGATATGGTTGAAATAGGGAGGATATTAAAAAAGTGGGGTGTTGAAGGGTGGGAAGGGAGGTAGTGGAGGGTGATGTGAATGGGAAGAGGAGGGTAGTGTGGTAGAGGAATAGGAAGTTGCATTGTAGAGAAGTTAGAATGAAAAGATAGGTAAATGAGGTGAGATAGTGATGAGACATGGTGGAGTAGGGTAGGATAGATATTAAAGTTGGTGTGGAGACTCTGTGGAGAGTTTGTAGGTATAAGGAGGGAAATATGTGAGAGAGCAGTAAGGAGAGGAGTGGAGAGGAGGGGTGGTTTAAAGAGATGTATCAAGGAGGGAGGAGTAAAGAGATGGAGTGGAGAGGAGAGGTGGTTTTAAGAGGTGGATCAAGAAAGGGAGGAGTAAAGAGGAGTGGAGAGGGAGGTGTGGTTTTGAGAGATGTATCAGGGAGGGAGGAGTAAAGAGAAGAGATAGGTTGAGGGCAATAGGGAGGAGACTGAATGTGACTATAAATGTAGATGCACTGGGGTGGGTGGGATTTGGGGGTAGGGTAGGGAGCGGAGTGAGGAGCGGGTAGAGCCACTGAAGGAGAGAGGCCAGGGAAAAACTATCAGTGGAGAGCTGAAATGTTAGGGCAAGTGTGGGGATGGGTAGAAGGTAAGGGCCTAAACAATAGTGTTAGAGGACAGAGAAACCTATGATATATGTGTCTTCAGGGGGGACTGTTGCACTGGGAGGTGGAGATAGAGAGTGAAGTGTAGGTGAGGAGGAGTACAGTAGGAAGGGGAGAAAAATGTCTGGAGGCAGTAGTGTCTTACAAATATTTAAGACCTGTGAGTCTAAGGGAAGAGGCTTTACTCAGAGGGGGGAGACCAGGGGAAGGGTGCCCCCTAGAGGACAAAAGATGTATGGCAAGTAGTAGCTCAAGTAGAGGGAGGAAGGAGGTATGTTAAAGTGGACACAACAGAAGAGGGCAAGCTAGAAGTACTTGAAGGGCTTTGGCTGCTGAGTGACCTTGCTAGGGAGTATATACTAGCAAACCCTGGAGAACCATAACAGAATTAGCATTAGATAACCAGAGTCTTTTAAAACAGAGCTAGCATTAGAACAGTCTGATGTATGAGGGCATACTTTCTTGTGTTAATACTTTTCTTCAAATAGGGAGGTTTGTAAAGTTCAGCTCCTCAGCTTAGGAATGGAGAGTAGTAGGTGGGTTAAGGACGTTGGTCAACAGCGACAGGGCAGTCTCACACTAGAGAACAATACAGGCAGGTTGAACAACTGGTAAATAAAGTAGAGAGAAACAAGAAGTAAGAAAATTAGAAAAACAAGGCACATTCAGAAATTCAAATCATAGGCAAGGTATTACAGTTCTGTTACATACTATAGCAAGGTACAATATGAGAAAAAAAACAGATCTAATGGCTGCGTTCACCTATCCTCTATGTTAAGTTTTAGGTGTAGAGTACAACTAAATTACACAGAACACAAGGTACATTCAGAAATAGTAGGCATTGATGTTCATATCCTAGGCAATATATCACAGGACTATTAAACACTATAGCAAGGGACAGTAATGAGAATTAACAGATGCAATGACTAGATTCCCCTACCCCCTAAGGTAAGCGTAAACCTTAAAAGTAATAAGCTCTGCCATATCTTTCCAACCCCAAAACTGGGATTCAGTGCACAAACCATGCTTTCTCGATTCTTGATCCCAAACTGTGGTAATTTCTCCTTACTTTTCTTGAAGATCATTCCTCTTACCCCATTGTCTGACCAGAACTAAAATCATATTACAAGACAAGACTTAAGAAAAGTACAACTGCTGTCTCTCGGGTCATATAACTTAACCTCTTTCTATCCCACGTCTCTCTATGTAGCTTGTTCTGACTCTATGTTTCATTGTGATTATTTCAGTATGACAACTCTGTTATCCACATTGCATGTGTGAAGACTGGGAGAGATGGGTGAAGGCTGCCAGCCTAGCCAGATAGAATTGTGCAGATAATTCTATCATTTGTAAATATGAATGTTGAACTTAAAACAATATGGCAACATTGCCATCTGCTGTAAAGAAAGCTAAGTCAAGCATTTCTAATTGGTCCTTTGAAATTAAAATGATTTCATCACTGCCTTTGATGTTTTACAAGTCGGTTCCAGTCCAGCTAGATGAAGGCTTCCTGCCTATTGTTTTAAGGCTAATGTTAATGACCAGAATTTACATGTGGAATGTCCTTTATTGCTCTAAGTGTAAAAAGAATGGAAATGCAGTTTCTGTCAGCCTGGGAACACCAGGAAAGTGTAAAACATGATGTCATATTTAGCAGGACTGCAGTTTCAATTTAAACAGTGAGAATCAGAGATTATTAAGCATTTTTTGTCTGACTATTCAACTCACTGCACTGCCTGTTGCTCTATGTAAGTAAGTCATTTTAGAAGTGTGTTTTCTTTTAGAAAGTTTAGGTTAAGTGTTTTTCTGTGATGTCAGAACTGTACTACTGATTTATTTTACGTATTTCTGTGTGATCTCTGAACTCTTTTGACTAGCACTGCGTAGTAGAAAGTATTGTCTTGTGGTTTTAATTTATTATTAAATATTTTAAAACCTTTTAACTGTGGCTGTTTTGTGTAGAGAAAAGTTAAGCTCTAAGAGTACATTGCATGTATATAAGGATCTTGTACCAGGTCACTCTAATAAGCCTTAAGACTGTTTAGTCACACTTACCAATTGGATAATAATATTGCACAGTAATAATTGGACACCCTTTTAAGGGCCTTTGGATAGCTGATAATATTAGCTGGGGGTGGCAGTAATTACTACCATGCAGTCTGGGTAAAAGGGGCACAGCTGGAGGACCTTTGCCAGCCTTCCCCAGGAGTGTCTGTGTGGTTGTATAAACTTATCTCAAAGTGTGTGTGTCAGCTACTTGGGCAGGAGCACAAAGCACTGATTGGACAGAGAGGGTGCTAGAGGTTTTAGCTTGCCCACTAGGCTGAGATCTGGATCCTATAGCTGTGCCAGTGGGGAGTCTTATTGGGGACCTGGGGAGCAAGGGAGCGACCAGCCCCGGACTGACTGTGATATATGTGTGCTCTTAAGGGAAATTGCACTTTACTGTGTGTATTTGTTATCCTTTCCTCATATATGCGATGCCCTCTCTGGTATTATTGGTGAGGACTGAGGCTCCTTGATTGCTGGGCCAGGGCATGGGTGTCACATATTAATTGGTGGCAGTGGTGGGATATCCACATCACATATTAACTGGTAGCAGTGGTTGGGATATTCACCTCACATATTTGTGGTGGCAGTGGTTGGGATATCCACTTCATATATTAATTGTTTGGCAGTGGTGGGATATGCACATCACATATTAATTAGCTGGCAAATACTAATTGGCTTGTAGTGGTTTGGGTAGAGTGAATCCCGTAGCTTGTGTACAGTGAGCTTTGAAGGTGTTTTTATTCTTTAAAACAGCCATGCAGTGACTACTCAGAGTTCAGATCACAATTGTTTTATTTCTTTTGTTAGCTTAGTTAGTCAGGGTGAGCAGGCAGCATGTCAGCAGAGGAGTATGGAAAGTGACAAGGAGCCAGCTGGTGGAGATGTGCCAGGCTAGGGGACTGGTGCATGGAACCTGACTAAGGCAGACCTGATTGCAGCCTTGGTTACAGCTGCATCAGAAAACAGCAACCAGGAGGACAATCAGACTGGCAGTGGAGATATAATTCCCTCAGAGAATGAACAGCTCAACCTTTCTGCAGTGGACTTACAAAATCCAGCTGGAGCTAAAGAGACTTGAGTTGGAGGCCAGGCGTGTGGAATTAGAAGCAAATGAGAGAATGCAATGTTTGCAGGCTGAGGAGAATGAGAAACTGTTATGTCTGCAAGCTGAGGAACAAGAGAAGCAGAGGCAGCATGAGAAGGAGATGCTGACTCTTTGCCAGAGTCATGGAGGTAATAGGGAAAGGAGTAACTGGACCCCAGAAGCACAAAAGCTCAGTAAATTTCTTCCGCAGTTTAAAGAGGAGGATAATTTTGGTAGTTTCATTCATATGTTTGAGAGAGTATGTAAACAGTATGAAGTTGACCAAGGGCTCTGGTATGGTTCCTGACCCCTTTACTCCATGGTAAAGCTGTAACTGCATTATCTAAAATGTCTGACGTTGCATGTTTTGATTATACTGCTGTAAAGAAATGTATTTTAGAACTGTTTAAGCTAACACCTGAAAAGTATAGGAAAGGTTTTGTGAGCATAGACGCAAGGCAGATGAAAGTGTGTGGGAATAAGTTGCTGAATTGAGCACTTATTTCCATAGGTGGGTGAGTGGATATCAGTTCACCACTTTTGAAGGGCTGACAGACCTTTTGGTGAGGGAACAAGCCCTTGACACGTTGCCTGAGGACATGAGGATCTGGATAGCTGATAGACAATGTGCTACTTCAGATGAGTTGGGGAAGAAGAGAGACCTATACCTGGCAAGCAGGGCAGCCCTGCACAGGAAGGGGACCCCCAGTACTGCTCATGGGTCTAAAGGAACCCATGGTGGGGAGCACAGACTGCCCCAACAGAATCTGCCAGTAGCAGGGGAAGCCACTAGTCCAGGTACATGTCCAGGAGCTAGGGTTAAATGTTTTGAATGCAACCAGTGGGGGCGTGTGGCATAAAGGTGTCCATGGAGGCAAGGTGGGAACCAAAGGTGAGGGAGCCAGTAAGTGGGAAAGACAAAATGCCAATAGTACGTTGTCTTGAGACAACAGGGGTACTAAACTACCATCCCGCAGATGTCCTGAGAGGGAAGGATTTGGATGAGGCAGTACCAAGTGCTTATGCAGTTACAAACAGTGAGGCTAGGAGACAAGCATGTGGGTCTGGTAGCATGGGGGAGACCCAGACAGACTGCATACTTGCAGCCAGGACTGGTGAGATGGTTACTTCAGGGAGTGAGCTATGCTGTAGCAGTGAGACTGAAGGTGAGCCACAGCTGCTTCTGAGTACTGATGTTCCCTTGGACAGAGTGACTGCAAAGGTAGAGGTGAGTAGTAGTACCCAGGATGACAGTGAGGCAACACTGTCAGAGGATGCAAGACTTCCTGCGGAAGGGGAGCTAGGAAGGGTTACAAGGACAGAGTTAAGCCAGGCTCAGCTCTCAGACCCTATATTGCAAGGCCTGAGGCAGGTAGCTAGGGAGGCACCTGATTCTCAAGGGAAGGGGGAATCTGTATACTGTGACAAAGGGTTACTATACAGAGAGTGGACCTTTGAGGGAGAAGTAGAAGGTTAGAGAGTACAGCAGTTGGTAGTGCCTAGACCCTACCATCTGGCACTTCTAGCCATAGCCCATGGTATTCCCTTTGCAGGTCATTTGGGCATAAAACGTACAAAGAGGTGTATTATGCAGAACTTCTATTGGTCTGGAATTCCCAGAGATGTAACAGGGTAATGCAGGACCTGTGAGCATTGCCAAAAGGTAGGCAAGGCAGGAGACAAGGTGAGAGCTCCTTTGATGCCTTTGCCTGTGATTGAGGAGCCATTTCAGAGGGTAGCTATGGATATTGTGGGTCCTCTGAGTACCCCAAGTTCCACCGGGAACAAGTATATCCCAGTGGTAGTGGATTATGCTACACGATACCTTGAGGCAGTGGCTTTGTCTTCCATTGAGGCAGAGAAAGTGGCAAATGCTTTGTTAGAGATTTTCACCAGGGTATTTTTCCCAAAAGAAATAATGACTGACAGAGGTGCCAATTTCATGTCAGATCTGCTGGCTTGTCTGTGGAAGTCCTGTGGGGTGAAGCACATGAAGACCACCCCTACCATCCTCAGACTAATGGTCTTGTTGAGAGGTTAAACTCTACAATCAAGTCCATGCTATGGACATTTGCAGATTAGTTTAAGAGGTAGTGGGACAAATATTTACCCCATCTGTTGTTTGCTTACAAAGAAGTTCCCCAGGAATCCACAGGTTTTTCACCTTTGAGTTGCTGTATGGACATAGGGTGAGGGGACCTCTAGACTTAATTCGAGACGAGTGGGAAGGTGAGTGCGAGTCTCACAAGGAGTCTGTTGTGGAATATGTCCTAAACTTCAGGGGAAGGCTCAGGGAACTCATGGGCTTGGGCCAGGAGAACCTGGCAGAAGCACAACAACAGAAAAAGGTGTGGTATGACAGGAATGCTTGAGCTAGAGAGTATGCTGTGGGGCAGCAGGTAATGGTTCTCATTCCTGTCAGACACAACAAACTGCAAGCAGCTTGGGAGGGACCCTACAAGGTGGTAAGAAATTTAAGTGATGTTAACTACATGGTGGAACTGCTAGGCAGATGGAAGGGCCACAAATTGTACCATGTTAACATGATGAAACCTTACCATGATAGGGAGGCCCTTGTGCTGGGCATTTGCAGTGGATTGCAGGAGGAGTCTGAGGGAGATTTGGGGACAGATCTCCTCAGTGAGGCTCGGGCTGACACCACAGTGGAAGGGGTAGCAATGTCCCAGCAGCTATCTACTACCCAGGTTCGAGAAATCCGAGTAGTGTTGCAGGAATTTGGGGACATGTTCACTGGGAAACCAGGGTGCACCCACCTGGTGCAGCACCAGGTGGATACAGGACCCCAAAGGCCTATTAGGCAGGCCCCCTATAGGGTGTCTGAGAGAGTCAGACAGACCCTGAGGGAGGAGGTCCAGGAGATGTTGGAACTAGGTGTGATTCAAGAGTTCACCAGTCCCTGTGCCTCCCCAGTGGTGCTGGTGCCAAAGAAGGATGACAGCACCAGCTTCTGTGTGGACTACAGGAAATTAATCACACAGAGTCAGATGCTTACCCCATGCCTATGATGGATGAGACTCTAGAGCAACTGGGTGGGGCTAAGTATCTTATAACTATCGATCTTACCAAGGGTTACTGGGAGGTGCCGTTGACTCCCAGTGCTAGAGGGAAGTCAGCTTTTGTGACTCCTTTTGACTTATATGAGTTCACCAAGATGCTCTTTGGGATGAAGAATGCCCCAACAACTTTCTAGAAGCTGGTAGATAATATCCTAGCAGGAGCAGGAGGGTTTGCCCTTGCTTACCTGGATGATATTGCTATCTACAGCAATTCACCTTCAGCATGTCAGGGAGGTGCTGGGCAGACTACAGAGGGCAGGGTTGACCATTAAGCTGAGCAAATGTCAGGTGGGTATGGCGGAAGTCTCCTTCCTAGGACATAGAGTGGGGAGTAGTATGCTAAGGCCAGAACCTGCCACAGTGGAAGGTATTCAGGTATGGCCTGCACCTGTTACTAAAAAGCAGGTGAGGGCATTTTTAGGGACAGCAGGGTAACTACAGAAAGTTCATCCCCAGTTATAGTACCATAGCTGCTACCCTCACAGACCTGACAAAGAAGAACAGGCCAGATAAGGTAGTGTGGACCCTAGCATGTGAGCAGGAATTCCAGAAGCTTAAAGAAGCTTTGGGGGACCCTCTGTGTTAGCCAGTCCAGATTACAGCAAAGAATTTGTTGTGCAGGTGGATGCTTCAGACCATGTACTTAGCCAGATTTCTTCAGAGGGAGAAGAGCACCCAGTGGTTTATCTCAGTTGTAGGCTTCAATCCAGGGAGGAATGCTATTCAGCTGTAGAAAATGAATGTCTAGCCATAGTGTGGGCATTGCAGAAACTTCAGCCTTATCTGTATGGAAGAAAATTCACTGTTATGGCAGATCACAACCCCCTAACATGGTTAAACAGAGCCAGTCAGCAAAATACCAAGTTGCTAAGATGGAGCCTAGGGTTGCAAGTATATGATATGTCAGTGCAGCACCGCAGTAGGAGTAGCAATGCTAATGCAGATGGATTCTCAAGACAGGGAATGGGGTGAGGTACACTCAGATAGACCTAACCCTCTCAAGCAGTGTTTTCAAGGGTCATTTGAAAAACTAACTTGAGCTCTCCAGGGGGGAGAAATATGAAGACTGGGAGAGATGGGTGAAGGCTGTCAGCCTAGCCAGATAGAATTGTGCAGATAATTCTATCATTTGTAAATATGAATGTTGAACTTAAAACAATGTGGCAACATTGCCATCTGCTGTAAAGAAAGCTAAGTCAAGCATTTCTTGTTGATCCTTTGAAATTAAAATTATTTCATCACTGCCTTTGATGTTTTACAAGTTGGCTCCAGTCCGACTAGATGAAGGCTTCCTGCCTATTGCTTTAAGGCTAAAATTAATGACCAGAATTTACATGTGGAATGTTCTTTATTGCTCTAAGTGTAAAAGAATGTAAATGCAGTTTCTGTCAGCCTGGGAACACCAGGAAAGTGTAAAAGATGATGTAATGTTTAGCAGGACTGCAGTTTCAATTTAAACAGTGAGGACCTGAGATTGTTAAGCATTTTTTGTCTGACTATTCAACTCACAGCACTGCCTGTTGCTTTATATAAGTATGTTATTTTAGAAGTGTGTTTTCTTGTAGCAATAGCTAGGAATTAGAACGTTTAGACTAAGTGTTTTTCTGTGATGTCAGAACTGTACTACTGATTTATTTTACGTATTTCTGTGTGATCTCTGAATTCTTTTGATTAGCACTGTGTAGTAGAAAGTATTGTCTTGTGGTTTTAATTATTTATTATTAAATATTTTAAAACCTTTTAACTGTGGCTATTTTGTGTAGAGATAAGTTAAGCTCTAAGAGTACATTGCATGTATATAAGGATCCTGTACCAAGTCACTCTAATAAGCCTTAGGACTGTTTAGTCACACTTACCAATTGGGTAATAATATTGCAGAGTGATAATTGGACACCCTTTTAACAGCCTTTGGGTAGCTGATAATATTAGCTGGGTGGTGGCATTAATTACTACCATATAGTCTGGGTAAAAGGGGCACAGCTGGAGAAGCTGTGCCAGCCTTCCCCAGGAGTGTATGTGTGGTTGTATAAACTTATCTCAAAGTGTGTGTGTCAGCTACTTGGGCAGGGACATGAAGCACTGGTTGGACAGAGAGGGTGCTACAGGTTTTAACTTGCCCACTACGCTGAGATCTGGACCCTATAGCTGTGCCAGTGGGGAGTCTTATTGGGGACCTGGGGAGCAAGGGAGTGACCAGCCCCGGACTAACTGTGATCTCTGTGTGCTCTTAAGGGAAATTGCATTTTACTGTGTGTATTTGTTATCCTTTCCTCATACATGAGATGCCCTCTCTGGTGTTAGTGGTGAGGATTGAGGCTCCTTGATTGCTGGACCAGGGCATGGGCATCACAGCATGTATATATTGTGTCTTGTCAATCACTTTACGTATATAATGTCATGTAACTATTGTCTTTATACCACTGGGCCAGCTCTGATATTCACTTTGTATAAATATAATAAATGTATATATTGCCTTTTGTCATTCACTCTGTATATAATGTCATGTATCTGTTGTGTTTCCCTCCAGGCTGAGACTGAAATAGGTCTAGTGGGATCAGTGCTCTACTATGGTTAACAAATTCAAAGTAAAATAAATACATAAAATAATTTATGTATCTACAATAAATACATCACAAGCGTAGGAGCCTTTTTGTTTACTTGATTTTTTAATTACATCTTCCAACATGCTTTCATTTTCTTGTCTTTTCATTTAATTCCAAACTAAATTTTATGATGTTCCAGTGTTTTGGGACTCACCCCTTTATTACTCAGGCATTTACTATAACTAGCAGTCATAACTGTTTTCCATTGAACTGTGTCAGTACTCAATTCAGGCGCAATGTCTGTTTCTTTAATACTTAAGAAGGGTCAAACTGATACTGCTTTTATTCTTGAGCCTCATTGAAAATACTATCTCCTTCTGACTTCTTATAGTCTTTTTGCAAAAATAATTTCTAAGAAAGCTATTTATTTCTTAATTCTGGATCATTAGTAATTAGTTTAGATGCTCTGATGGTCTGGTTCTTAATCACACTCTTTTTGACTAAGCATGAGTGCTTGAAAGATATAAATACGTATTAGTAAATATAGGTTTGTGGAATATTCTAGAAATAAATTCACCTTTTTTCTCATCCTTCATAAAGTGAATACCAAAAGGTCTGGTTATAAATGACTATTTGAATACAAGTTTCAAAAATTCTGTAGTACTAGTCAAAATACTTAAAAAAAGTTCTAACATTTCTAATGAATGTCACCATAAAATAAATGCATCATCAATAAAATGCCAAAACATAAAACCTGTGAAAATCTTAATTAAAACAAATCTGATTTCTAAATTGGACAGTACAATGTTAGCATAAACCAGAATAACTACTGTACTAATGTCTGCACTTTTAACCTGATGGTAGTATCTTTTGTTTAACATGATGTGATTTTTAGAACTATATCAATCAAGTCACAAAGCATTTTGATTGTAGCATTTGAAAAAGTCACCTTTTATAGTTATGTAGTACCTGAACATTTCTAAACCCTGTTTGTGTGGAATTGTGGTGTATGGTTCAATGACATCAGCCATGACCATTAACAATTCTTTGCTTTATTTAAAAATCCCTTATCATTATCAAAAAATGCCAACAGTCTTGTTATGCAGCCTTGAATGTCTACATATACACCAGTACATGGGCTATGAACATGGCTATTTTCTGAGTTTTCAAACCTTGACTAACACAATGGGTGTAAAAGTTTTTTTTATGTCTTTTTTCCCTCCAAACATCTTTATTAAATTTACAAATATGACAAAGACAATCATACATTTATATAAATGAAAAACATACAAAATGATATCACTATAGTTACTAACAGTTTACATCACAGACACCACTGAAACAACTGTAGCTGTAAACATTATACATCACTTATAAACCATCCAGTCATTGTCAGTTAAGCATTATATCGCTCATTCAAATCCTGCCTCTTAAACCTAATTCCTGCTCTGCATATATTGTTCCCACAATTCCCATTTTTTCCTATGCAGTTTGTTCCTTCCCTTTTCTAGAGATCTCAGTTCCAGTTGTTTTATCTCTGTTACTATATTCACTACTTCTAGTAAAGTTGGTCTAGACATTGATTTCCATTTTCTAGTAATTGCTTTTTTGGCAGCCACCATAATTAGACTCAGCAAGGCTGTACTATGTCTAGGCAATTCTGATTCTGTAGCATAACTCAAAAAAATCATCTCCCCAGCCAGCCCAATCTGCTCACCCAGCATCTCCAACACAGCGGTCTGCAGGGAATCCTACAAGTCTGCCAGCTCATCACACTTCCAAAAATATTTTCCCAGCTACCTCTTTCTTGCCCATCATACCTCCATTTGCTATCTACCTGAGGAAAAATTCTTTGGAGTTTACTTGGGGTATAAAAATACCTATGTAAACACTTCCAGGCAAAGATCCTAAATCTTCTAGACTTTGTTGCATATTTTGGAGATATACATATATAGCCCCCCATTATCTCTTTGTGAATTGCTTATCCAATCTCTCTCCCAATCCTTTCTAAGCTCCTCTGAATTGATTCTTATAATTATCATGCAATATTTTATATGCTTTACTAATTATTCCTTTTTTTTAATGGCAGCTTCTGTTGTAGATTATATTAAAAAACTCTACCAGTGCTGGTTTTTCATTTAGGAGCCCCCTATTTCTTTCTCTTTGCCTATACTCTGTTATTAATGTCTTTGTGAACCTTAGTGATTCCAAAATGCATTGCAAATTTTGGGTGGTTGAGTCTTAAAAAATATATATCAAACAAGGTGATATCAAGCCAAATCACTGGCAAGCAATAAAAAATATTATCTCATTTAATATTTTTTTAAAATTTCATAAAATTAAACTTGCTCATAAAACTTCTTGTTTGTCACTAATTTATTTATTATTTTACATTTGTTAACTGGGAAAGTCCGACTTGGAACGAAACTAATTTTCAGCAGAGGCCCGGGGAGAAAGGCTCCAGATGCATGTCTTTGTAACATGGGAGGAAACCAGAACACCCAGAGGAAACCCACATGAACACAGGGAGAACATGCAGATGCCACACATAAGGCACCCCAGCTGAGAATCGAACTGGAGAACCTCTGGCTGTGAGGTGACAATGCTACCGCTACACCACTGTGCCATCCAAATGTATTACTTGTAGCCATGTAATCTGAAATGTCCATCAGTACCACCCAACTTGCCTGGTTTCATAAGTCTTAATACTTTTTTCTCTCTGCAGATCTAATAAAGTCATCCTTTTGCCTCTTATTAGGTTGTAGTATTTCATGGTGGTTTGCTATGTAAAAGAACATTTTTCTGTAGATCGCAAGTTTTTTTTCAAATGTTGCTAAATCTGAGTCAGTGGATTAATAAAAGTACTATTCAACCTAAATAAAGAATTTTGATTTCTAAGAGACAAATGTAATAATAATAATAATAATGATAATACTCAGGCATAACTTGCACACAAACAGTTTTAATTCTCTAAGGACATATTTTATTCTTGCCCTGTTTACTGGTATGACAGAAAACTCTTTTTCCAGACCTCTAATTTATGTATTGGTAAGTTCTCCACTGCATCAATTAAAAAACTTTAAAGTGTTCTACACTTTTTGTTAATGTCAGTTCTTCTTTATCCCTCACACTGCAAAAGCCTTCTTTCAGGCTGAACGATTTGTATCTTATTCATTTCCTGTTAAAAACTTGTTAGATCAGTCCCTGATTGGCTCATTTCTTTTTTGCAGACTTAAATGTGCTCTCTGCTTCTGTTGATGAGCCAAAACATGCTGACCTGAAAGGTCTGCTGTCTTGAAATAAAAAAAAAAAAAGTTAAAACTTCTTTTTGCTTAGTGATGCTCTGCTTATATGTTTAGTGTTTATTATTTTAATTTACATTCATTAACCTTAAACTGATCAAAACTGGTTTATAAGTAGATGAACAGATCTGAGTAGTGTTGATATTTATCATATGCATTTCTTATCTCATAACCTCATTCTGTCAGATGGATCAATCTTTAAATAACATGGATTCTGATGAAACCCCATTAGGAAATTTATCCTTTGTGACCCTTGTGGCATTATTAAATATAAATTGCTCCATTGCAATGCTTTACTTTGAACGTTTTATTTTTTTACTCTTGTTACCTGCTCCAGTAGAGGATTCCTTGTCCAAACAGGACTGTTGGAACTGCGACTTTCCATTTCACTGAAACTTTCAAGATTTTATCTAAATCTACACACCTAGCTTAATTTGTCTCATGTCTTCCTGGTGAGATTGCTCACAACTTCTAATATATTCCTCTCTCTCTCTTTCTGTCCATCTGTCTCTAGAGCGTTTTCTTTAATGAGCAACCACTCTTGAACTGATAGTTACAAGGCAGTTCTCCAAATAACTAACATGCTAACAAGTAGTATGCCACTATGCGGTCCTTTTTTCCTTAATAAATGAATGTAGTTTGTTGGTACATTAATTGCATTGATGAAACATGTATCCCTAGTGTGTTCTTTGGGCAGCAAAGAGTTTTTTGTTATTTAAAAATATTTTTTTCTGTTTTTCTTGAGGGGCAAGCATCAAACCCATGACAGATAACTTCCATACTCAGTATGTATGTATGTATGTATATATATATATATATATATATATATATATATATATATATATATATGGTTCTAGGTTATAACATCGACAGCTACTTTCACTGACAACAGAAACATCGACACCACATAATCGACAAACCATAAACACGACACCTCACATGCCCGACAAACAAGTAACCGACGGTCCACAAATACGAAACCCCATACACTGCACACACCACAATAACAACAATCAACTAACAAAACACATCCCCTATCCAAAGACCACACACAGAACACAAGCACACCAAAATCCTCACAAACCCACACTAAACCTCACACACACAACTATGTACAACCCTAACCCAAACCCTTACCCTAAGGTCCGTCACTATCGCACACTCAGCTAACCAGCCTAACCCTAACTCACTTAACCCACCTAACCCAAAAATACTACTACCGCACTTACCTAACCGGCCCTAACCCTAACTCACTTAACCCACCTAACCCAAAAATACCACTACCGCACTTACCTAACCCGCCTAACCTAACTCACTTAACCCCTAACCCAAAAATACCACTACTGCACACTTACCTAACCCGCGCCCTAACCCTAACTCACTTAACCCACCCCTATCCGCACAGACTGTCACTATCTACATTTACCTTACTCCCACCCTAACGTCCGTCACCACCGCATACTCACACAGCCTTCTTTCCAAGTCACTATCCCTGGCGTCGGCGTTTTCATCCGTAGCGTCAGTCTTCTGCATGTCGATCATCTGGCGCCCGCTAATCCGTTGTCGGTGATGTCGGCTGTCGATCTTCTAACCTAGACCCATATATATATATATATATATATATATATATATATATATATATATATATAGAGAGAGAGAGAGAGAGAGGGAGTGTGTGTGTGTGTGTGAGTGTGTTTGCTTTTGATGTAATGCCAACTCAGTACTGATATATTCTGAGCCCACTAATGCTGCCAAGAATAAAAGGGTTAAAGAAACTAGTAAAACATTCATCCAGTTTCTAAAATGCTTGTGTGGTAATGACTGTGGTAGAAGCAAGGTGAGCGGGGAAGACCAGACTTTTTTATCCCCTGGCAAAGTGCCAAGGTCATCTTGTTTAAATCACAGATATTCCAAGTTAATGCTTAGTTCTTCTTGTAGTTTGCCCTGCCTGTCCTACCTCCTATAGTTGTATCAAGGAAACATCTGTACTAACTGCCCAAACCACATCAACTAATTTATATTAACCTGGAGGAGCAGCTGTGCTAATCTAAGAGCTTTTTAGATTTTAAAAATAAAAAGTAGTCAAGTACATAAAACATGTCAAATGTTTAGTGGTAACCTGTCTTTCGTGCTTGCTTGTCTCCCTCTACAGAGCAGTACAAATGAATGTGGGAAAGAGGTGATGCTACAATCACTGATTATCTCAATGAAATTTCCATGCATCATGTATGCCCTTCCTTAATTGGACTGTGGAAGTCATAATAAAGTTTTGATCTCTGTATTCTGATGAGTGAGGAGTAAAGGTTAAAGGGCCAATGCACACTGACAATGTCTACTTGAGGACAAACTTACAGTGGGTTTACTGATTGGAAATCACCTATAAGAATGCAATGTGCTTATATAGGCAGATTTTCTATCGTCTCTAAATAACCAGTACTTCTTTTCAGGGTAATGACTAGACAGTGCAGTCCAACCTGTCTCACTAATTGTAGAGTTTTTTTCTCTCTCTGAATATGCTGCAACTGCTGCTGTTGGTAATTTTTTAACAGATAAGGGTGAACAAAATAGAAATTCTACTTTCCAATGGGCATCATTTGTGGAGTCACACAGCCTAGCCTAGACCTGAAATGAGTTCACGTATATAAACTACTCTGAAGTCTTGTACTTTGTAGTATGAGACAGTAAGATTCCATGTGACCCACTGTCAACTCTCCACTTTTCAGATAAGATCTGGACTCAAGTATAGTTTTATTACAATTGAAAAAAAGGCTTATAAAGTTATCTGGTTATTCATGACATGGACATTGTCATAAGATGAGATTTAATGATTAATCTCACTTTAGGGCTTTGGAATCAGAAAAGGCTTGCCAGCTCAGGAAGTCTGTTCTCTCCAGAGAAATGCATTGGTGATTTTTGACTAGTCTAGAGTGTGAGTGTGAGACAGCCACTGACTGAAGACAAATTGAAAGAAAATCCAGGAAGTGAATGTTTGTGACTTACGTCTGAACTGCATTATGTCACATGACACTTCCCACTGCACTGTAAGCAGTTTTGTTGTTCTCTAAGGGAATGTGATACCCGATTTCAAAGAAAGGCCCTTGTCTTAGCATTTTTTTTATTATTTTTGTATCTATATTATTGGCTTTCATGCAGATTTCCTCTCCCTATTGTTTTATTTCATTGCTTAATTCAGTGACCATTGCGACTGCTTCATTCATATTCAGCTACTGCCTTTCATCGTGGCTATAATAACTATGATTGTTTTAGCAACTGAATCATATCTGAATATGAAGACTGATGTGTTTTGGTTATTTTTGGAATGGAGGTAATTGCATTTTGACGCAGAAAGTAAAAATTAAAATGGTTCCAGTTGCTTGCTATGTTTGAAGGAACGATTATTTTTATTTGATGTTTTTTCAGCTGTCATTACAAGAATTTGTCTATTTGAATTTCATCAGCTGTCATCATAGCATTCGGACTGTTCCAGCTGAACAGTTGTCTCAGCTGTTGCTGCTCTCCCTGGCATTTTAACGTTTTCTCTATTATGATTTCTAATTTTAGTCTTTGTGAGCCATCTGGATTTCTGGACTGGAGAGTCTGCTGTCAAGGTTTACTGGAAGGTTCTGAGGACTGTACGTCTGTTTGTACTTGCTGTATTGTACCTACAGAATACATCACAGACATCTAAGCTATACCTAGAAAGTGTGTTTTCATCAGCGTTTAGTAGAAGCTAGTATGTAGCAGCTGGGTTTGTTTGTTTACTGGTTTGGTTGCTTGTTATTTTAAACTTTTGCAGGGTCTGTTTCTGTTAAGTTGTCAGCACTTAGTAACTTAAATTTCTATCTTTTCTCATATACCATATTTGCTTTGGACTTCCACTATTTACATGTGTTTTGAAATTATTTTATGCCAAAGGAGATACATTAATTTCTTCACCTATAGTCAGATGGTCAGATATTGTAATTGGATACCGTATGAACTACAGGAGCCTATTTCTTCAGTTATATTCAGTGTTTTTTAGTTCAGCTGCGTATTTAATTTCTCATTTGTTTTTACTGACCTGGCAGTTTATTCTATACTGTCTGTAATTATTTTATATTGAACTTTCATTTACTTGCTGCTTTCCTTGTTCAAATGTTATTCATAATTTGGATTCACTGTAGAAAATGCTGTGTAAAAGCTAAGGTGAAGAGTTCTTTTCTTCTCTTTTACTTTACCAGTTATTTTTATACACCAACTCAGCAAGTTACCCTATATGATTTCTCTGTTTGGCTTTTCCATAATCTTTTTTTTTTGATGATGTCACAATCCAGGAGCAAATGATTCAGTAATGATCATTGTAAGTGCTGTGGGATTTTTTTCATCATTTGCTTATCATAACTGAGATCCAACAAAGATTTTCTAAATGAGTGACACAGCAGGGAAAAAGAACACTGAACCGCAAAGGATAAATGCGGAACTGTCCACAGTAACACAAGCGCAAGTGCAAATAATAGAAAGTCCTAGAGCAGTCCACAAACCAGGCAAGAAGCGTGCAAATATAAGCATAAAAAATCAATATAAATTGCGTTGATTTTTATACTTATATTTGCCAACTTCTTGCCTGGTTTGTGGACTGCTCTAGGACTTTCTGGTAAAGATTTTCTAAAACACATTTACTGATTTGGCAGCATTCATCTAATTCTAATTTTAGAACCATGTTAGATGGATATGAATGAAACTTATATTTTGAGACATATTCTGACTTCAACAAAATCAAGAAGGATTAGGACTTGCTTATTTTATTTAAGTTGATATGTGCTGGTTTAATTTGAACTTTTAAGCATTCAGTTTGGTACTCACTTTGTTTATTATAATTTTGGGCAGTTCTGATGAAGGAAAACCTATGCTTTGTTGAGTTTTGCTGTATCATGTATTGAAACATCAATGCAGGAAAATAATCTGTTTCCTGATACTTATGTTGTAATGTTGTAGGACTGACTTGTTTGCGCATTGTGTGCTTGGTTATAATTTGCCAGACTCAGAGAAGTCAAAGTCAAAAGTCAAAAGTAACTTTATTGTCATTCAACCATACACAAGTATCAAGCTGAACGAAATTTCATTTCTCCAAGCTCATGCACAAAAACAGAACACGGCAACAAAGAAACAAAAACAACAAAAAAAACCCACATATATAACAACAACGAACAAGCCAACAGAAGCTTCAAAAACCGAGTAAAAATCCATGGACTACAACAGTCACTCTACTATACCGCCACCATCTTCCATTCCATCACCAGCAACATACAAGTCCCATCTTTCTTCTGACCATCTCCTGACACCACAGACCCTCACAACTGCTGCTACCTCCAGACCTGAAAGGCAATTCCATCACCAGCAATGTCCAATCTCCAGTTCTTCCTTCTGACATTCCGTCTGACACCACTGACCCTCACAACCACCGCTACTGCAGGCACAAACAGCCACAGCCAGTTGAATGAATTTTCTTCAATTTCACCATCCATAAAGTCACCGTCACTAGTTCCATTCTCTGACACCATCTACCGCATCCCAATTCCAGTCCAATTGTCACAGTTACCACAGACCCAACAAAGATAAATCTAGTCCCTTTAAATCACTTGGTTTCCACTTCCTGCACTCCGCATCCAGCTTAGCTCGCCACTGCAGGCCCAAACTTCCATTTCCAACGTTGCCAAAAAACAAGCAAAAAATTCCAATGAGACACCACTTACATCACGGACATCACTGCTGCAATCAACTGCACACTCAACAGGCCAAACAGCCCACCTGATCGACAATCCACAGAGACACACAACAAAACAAAAAAGTCCACAATGGGAGCTGGAGGCGCCACCATCTTCAGAAGAGGGAGAAAGTGGAAGTGGGAAGTTTTATATTTCTTTCCCACTTTCTGCCTTTCCTGTGAATGTGTCTGACCTCCTAATTAGTATCTCTAAAGTAAGTAGCATGGGGGGGGGGGGATACAGGGCAGCCCCACTGAAAAAAAATTTTGTGTTTTTTACAACCTTTGGAGTGCCATATTTTTGAGATTTAGACCTAGTAAGGAGTTAGACCTTTTAGGTTAGTGTATTCATGTGTTTATTAAATGAGAGTTATTCATACTGGACCCAATAGATCCATTCGTATAGCTCACAATGTGTAGCAAATTGTACCTAATAAGAAATACATACAAAGTTACAGCACAATTCACAAACAGGAATTGTAAACAAAGTAGTATCATACACAGTTGCTGGTAGAAGCGCAGTAGGAATATGCAAATGAGGCTAGTGCTGAATGTCTATCAAGTACCAGGATTAATAAAATGCACCAATTCATGCTGCAGGAATACTATTATGTACTGAAAAGAGAAGGAACAATCAAAAATTACAGACTCCAAGTCATATGTTGTCGTAAACATGATAGCTGCAGGCACTATTATAGCTGCTAGATCAAAAAGATGGCCTCCCACACAATATTTTGAACTTGGTGATACATTTGGCATTAGCTTTTGTATATTGCTCTCTAGATAGCAACAAATTCCATGTCATATATTGTGATAAACATGATAGCTGCAGGCACTATCATAGCTGTTGGGTCGAAAAGATGGCCTTCCATACAATATTTTTGAACTAGATGGTGCATTTGGCATTGGATGCTGTATATTGCTCTCTAGACAACAACAAATTTATTTTCCTTGACAGTTGTTTAGTGAGAAAGTCTAACTATGCATGGAACCCATTTTCAAAGGAGAACCAGGGAGAAAAATTCCAATAACAGGACATGTAATACATGTCCAGTAATGCAGAGTTTGTAATACAAGTGTGATAACACAAGAGACAACAGTGCAGTATTTACATAATACAAATGACGTAGCAGAAGTAACAACAGTGTAATATTTACATTTATAAGTATTTACAGTTTTCTGTAACTAGCTGGTTAACATTACTGTGTTTCTACAACATTCAAAATTTGAGACTGCTTTTTTAAAGAAGAGAGCTAAAATTTGGCGTTGTAGATGAGTCATTATTGAAAAGAGATGGAGGGGATAATGTACAGCATACAAGATGGGAAGAGTGATAAGAAGATAAAAGGAGAAGAGAGGAAGAGTAACAGAGGAAGAGGAAGATGAAAGGGTGATCAGAGGAAATGAAAGGATGATGTTTCAGCCTGTTGTGATACAAGTACAGAGACAAGATTGGGTGAGAAAGTGTGGATGGAAATGGACTGATTTCATATGGATACCAAGACAATGGCTCAACTATGCCAGATGTTTTGGGACATGGAAATAGCAACCTGTAACATTGCAAGAAGAATCATTACTGTAAGGATAGTCCTGGAAACAGTCACATTCCAGAGGCCTACAGTTAACACAACTGTGATCTCCTAAGCATTAGCCAGCTGTATCCTGCAACACTCTACCCTGGTTTAAGTAAACAAATAAATAAATTTATTGAGTATCTGTCAGCCCATGCAATCCTATATATATATATATATATATATATATATATATATATATATATATTCACTTTAGAATCTCAAAATTTTGAAACATCACCATATGATTGATGTTTTGGAATATCAAAATTCCGAAACAAATTAACAAAAATACAAACAACAATTTAAATGCCCCTGCACCCCCCCACACTCCCGCTACTTAAATATTCCAACTCCGAGATCGCACTACAGCGAGTAAAAGGGAAATCTCCCATTCCGCGCTGTATGCAGATCTCTGTTCACAATGTCGGGATTCCGAAAGTTTGATCATATGGTCTCAGCCATATGAAATTCGATCTTTCAGGATTTCAGCATTGTGAAGTGTTGCCATACATATATATATATATATATATATATATATATATATATCTACACACACATATATATATATATATATATATATATATATATATATATATATATATAGATGCTTAAGACACAGGTTGAGGCTACCCCATAATGCTGCCTGACAAATATACTTGATGCTGTGGCCGGGCATTTAGCCATATGGATGATATGGCTGCATACTTTCACAGGCATGGCTACTGCCCTGTAAGCTGACTGGTAGTAAATGACTCTGCATCATCACAGTATTCAGCTTGCAACTCTGGAAGAAACCATACCTCTCAGTTATGGCATACAAGTTTTATATACCATGCCTTTCACGCAAGACACAGGGAGGCATGTAACCATGTCAAATACAGATTCTGCAACATATTTTATTTATTTATTTAACATTTGTTTACTGGGAAAGTCCGACTTGGAAGAAAGCCAATTTTCAGTGGAGGCCCAGGGAGAAATGCTCCAGATGCATGTCTTTACAATGTGGGAGGAAACCAGAGCACCCAGAGGAAACCCACAGGAACACAGGGGGGACATGCAGACTCAGCACAGAAGGCACCCCAGACAAGAACTGAACTGGAGAACCTCTTGCTGTGAGGTGACAACTCTACTGCTGCACCACTGTGCCATCCACAACTTAGCTGATCATATTTTTGCAAACCTCAAACTGAGGTTCTGATGTCTGTATGACAATGATAGCTCACTCTGACACCCCCCCTCAGAAAGTATTCCAGATATTTACAGCCTGTTGCATCTTCCACAATATAACTATGGCAGCTTAGATCCCCCACATCTGCAATATGACTCACTTGATTAAGGAGAGGCCTGCAGTCTGCCACCATTAACTCCCTGGTGAGTGGCATAGCAAGACATACCTACAAGGCACAGTGGATGTGGGATGCCTTGATCACACAGGTATTCAGGTAAAGTAAGTTGACCCATCTAAGGAAGAAAAAACATATATTAATACATGTACAAAGTTGTGTTTAATTCAGACATATATATTAGGCAATATAAGTACAATGCACCCACATTATATACACAGTAAATATTTTGCAAGGGATCAGATCATTTACACCATTAAATGACAAGCATAAAGCACACAGACCAGATAGCTACAACACACACATACATAGTAACGTATTTCAAGCCCTTACTTCTCCTGGCCATGCCCAACATGGCCTGATTTACCTCAGCCACCACTAGCATTAATAGGCTGTGGTTCAGACATATGTGCCTTTGGGTGTGCTTATCACCTTTTGTACTAGTCTGTGCTAGTGAGAGAACTAGTATGCCTCTGCTTCTAGTCCACCTGATGTAGGTGTGATTTCAGCAGTTTGTGGTGGTGGTGTTTCTGTGACTGTTAGTGGGGAAGGATGTACAGCATACTTGTGTATCTGTTATCATCATGCCCATCTGAGTATTCAGGAAGGTTGCTACATTGTAGATAGACTAACTGGACAAGCAGTCCATACTGGCATAGTCCACATGGTGTATTATTTTTCCACAAAGCAATATCATTAGTAAGGGAAATTCTAAGAAGAGCAGATGTGAGAAATGAATCTCCATGACCAAGTGCTGTTAATGTAGGAGAACGATGACCAGCCTTACAGTGACCGTGTTTGGCAGAATCTTGATGTAGACATTAATGCTGTTGACTAGGTCCGCAACTATGAGCAAGTCAGACATGGGCCACTGGCATTATCTGTGATGAGGAAGGTAGGTCACTGGGAGGTGGGCCATCAGCTAAGCCATCATATATGGAGAGATGGAGGAGTTTTTGGTATCTGTGCATGGGGGATCAAATTCATCACAGACCCATGATGGAGTGTTGGACCTCAGAGACGAGCCTCATTGTGCCCCAAGAATATCAATTATAGATGCCCTAGTGGTGTATTGTTCTAACTGTATTAAGCAATGAATACTTTTGATTGCTCCTTTATTACTGAACATTTCACTGACATTGTGTGCTGTGTGTACTTTAGGTATACCGGGGCTACAACTTCCAAGGACACTTGCACAAGATAATGTACAGTACCCATTATTACCAGTATTCACCATCCAATTAAATCTGCCCTGGAAGTAAACTAGAAGTGATTGGTTATACTTGTAATGGGTCATCTACACACATGCTTCTCTATCTGGCTCCACTCTGGTGAAATTTCCACCACCTGATGTTGGAGAGAAATCCAAATCTGATAATGATGATGGTGATCAGATGGCATGGTCAGGAAGTACAGTAACGGTGTTGGACACAAAATCTGCATGTGCACACAAAATCCTCTACTCAGACCATGTGCCTGTGGACATTACCCATGAGACACACAAAACACATCAAAATTACTGTCTCCGTAATGGTCACTGCAGATGCAGGTATGTGTAATTGTTAATACATATTACTTAAAGTTTCCACATGTATATTACTGAATGTTTGTTTTAAAATGTTTCTAAAATAGTGGAACTTTTTTCCCTTGATCTTCACTGAAAATAGTTTTTTGACTAAACCCACGGATGGCATGTTGGTATGTCCAAATGCAATCAGGGCATTTTATCATCTCCTGTGACTCAGCCATCAATGTCTGCCACGAGCTTCATATGGTGGAGGGGTGAACACATAGGTGTGCATACTCTTGCATGAATACAGCATGGGTGCTGCCATCCCTTAAGCTGTGTGATGAGTTCAACCCAATGTATATAAACACCATCATGGAAGCACAGGCTAGCACCACTTCAGCTGTGACAGACATGATATGCATACTGCAGTATATGAGGAATGACATGTGGGAGTGCATTTTCCATAAGTGTAACATTTTTACAGAATCAATCACATACTGGTATAAGACATGTTCTCCCGTGTTCACATGCCATACAATCCCTGTCAATTGGATCCTAAAGATCCTCTCCAAATAAAATATTATCCTGTGGAACTCTATCAGACAGCCTAAGTGATCACTTGGCAAGCTACACCAGAATGCATCAAAGCAACAGCCCCAAAACACATCATTACAGCTTGGTAAGAAAATGTACTACTCTTCATGGACAGATTAATCCACTACATCTCCTTAACTGGGAGTAACTAAATACTTTCCCCATGGATGAAGCTGTCTCTGGGGTCAATAAAATCTTCTTAGATGTTCCAAATACAACAGCCCCCCTCAGAATGAAAAGACTGAAGGCCAATCCTGCCCCATGGCTATCCTTAGCAACTAAATAACTCATGAAACAGAGAGACAAAGCATGGAAGGTCTGAAAAAAAAACAACTCTTAATTTACTGGCATATAGACAACTAAGAAACCTAACAAAACAATTTTTTAAACACCTTTATTGAATTATCACTTGTGACATAGGCAAATTTATATGTATACAAAAGTAATCAAAGTGTATTAACATTAACAAACATTATACTTCATATATATTGCTATATATCTATATAACCTATGCAACATTACATAACCTATTTAATTCAACAAAACAATTTAGCACAAAAATAAGGAAACCTATTAACCAATCAAAAACATGCACAATAATATTCCAAAACTGTTCTGTGTCTTTATGATAAAACTGGGAAATCTATGACAAGATCCATAGCCGATACCAAACACAAGGAAACAACAATGAAACAAAATTCAATATCCACTTTATACAGGCAATACAGTTAATAACCAATGACCAACCAGGTTACTAATCAAGCTCTTGATGTCCCTAGTCAGTTAAATAACCTCCTTCAACATTTTTCCCTCAAGTCAGTTCCCACTTATACCATCAAAAATACCTCAAGAAATTAAAGCTTGTACAACTGTTCCTGGCAATCAACCTGCTGACTATCTTAAATAGCAGATGAGACTATTGCATATTTAGTTTCAGATCTGATAAATGGATCCATACCTGAAAATAACGTCCCCTCGCTACAGAAAAAATATTTCATTTTTTCACTGCACAAGAGTTGAATTAATACATGTCTTCCAAACTATTAGCCAATTGCCATTTTATCGTCCCTATCAAAGATATTAGAAATTATATTTGTATGCAACTTCTCCACTATCTAATAGATGACCAGCTTCTGCCTCCAACCCAACATGTCATCTGTCCTCATCACAGCACAGCTACAACTTTGTTGAATTTTGTTAATATTGTCAACACCAAGAGAATGCTGAAAGCCCAGTCTTCACCATCTTCCTAGTAGGATTAAAAACTTCTGTTACTGTCTCTTACCAGAAATTCTTACATATACTCTCATCCTTAGGGCTTACCAGCTCTTCACTGCAATGGTTCCATAGCTACCTCTCAAACAGAGCACAAGTAGTGGAATGGAAAATTATTTCTCTACTTTCTTGCCAGCAATTATTGGTATCCCTAAATGATCTATACTAGTCCCCATACTTTCCATCATATTCATAAAAAAATATATATATATAAAATGCTGCAAAAAAATGCTAGTTCAATATGCTAATGAATTGACCCTAATCAGCTCTGCCAAATCTCTCTCTCTAAACTCCAGGACCTTACATAAAAATCCTTTTTATTAAATGAAATATAACTAAATAATTCATAACTTCTATGAAACCCTAAAAAACTAAATTACTGCTCTTTACTTCAAAACACATCTATACCAAAACAAAACTATTCACAATCATTTCTGCCAACAGTGCCATGATAGAACACGTAAACCACACAAAATTACTGGGTGTCATCATAGATGACCAGTTGAAGTCTGACAAACATATATCACACATAGTTAAAAAATCATCAAAACTAGATATATTATATAGAGTATCTAAGTACTTTGTATCTCTATTTATCATGTACATGATGTGGAGGTTTTCTCCCAGGGCATCAGCTGAAAAAGTACCTGCATCCAGTCGTAATTTCCCGGTAAACAAATGTAAATAAGTAAATAAATAAAAAATAAATAAAAACCTACCTCACTGCCATAGCCAGACAATGTATAGCCTCTATATTCTTACTACCATCTCTCTTTTATGCTGCCCTCAATCTTCACTATCTTTCAAATTTCACAACTGTCCAAACTTGAGCAATGTTATAATAAAATAGCCAAGTTTGCAGTAAACTATAACAATAGAACACACCACTGCCTTGTCCTTAGGGAAGTAAACTGGTTAGATCTATAACATCATCTAGTTCATTCTCAGCTAACTACAATGGACAGACTTCTCTATAAACCAGAAGATTGCTCAGCCATTAACAGCTTTATTCAACACTACTTCCCTGATAGAATTTTACACTCTTGTGAAAAAATCACTAGTCAGTATAACTAAATCATCTAATGATACTGCAGGTGACTCTGTATATTCAAATAGTTTAGCAAAACTAAGAAATGATATCCCATTACCAATGAAATCCAGTCAGAATGCAAACTCAGGTGAAACACAACTTCACCCATCAGATCAATAGATCTACCGCTGTATACCTCCAAGATAAATATCACTGCTATCTTCAGCTTGCCTTATCATTAAACCATTTCTTTTCATTAATAGGCATGTGCCCCACAACCAGTCATCACCAATATCTGAATAGTTTTACTATCATCTCCCAGTGGGTCTACTTCAGAAGCCTGACAAACCAAAACACTGAATCCCAAAAGACTGAAAATTCAAAATACTGAATGATGGAATTTGCCCCTTCTCCACTGTTGTGTGATTGTGGAGTTGGTATATATAGTTATCAGGGTGTGTGTGTGGGGGGGGGGCACAGCCCCCCACATGAGGGGTGCTAGCGGGCTTGACCCCTGCATTAAAAGTGTGTTCAGTATTTTGAATTTTCAGTCTTTGGGATTCAGTCTTTTGGTTTTTCAGTCTTCTGAAGTAGACCCATATATATATATATATATATATATATATATATATATATATATATATATATATATATATATATATATATATATATATATACACACACACACACACATAAATATATTTATCTATGAACGTGCTTTATGTACATATATTGTATATATGAACTTGTTTTATAACCCACCTCAACTAAAATATTAACATTTTTTGTTCTTCCTAGTTCTCTCCCTTACCCCCATTTATTTGAATTTCTAAAACCTACATCACATGAGCTATTATCTGTTTGACAAACTCACTAATACAGCTCTTCAAATGCTCAGTGTTCAACATCCATTAATGCATGTCTTTCACACTGTAATAGTTACCTTTATTTCATATAAACTTAATCTGATTAGCAAATGAATATGTAATTGCTAATGTATATTACTGAAAGTCTGTTTAAAAAAGTTTGAAAGAAGCTTTTCACCCTAGGCCTCCATGAAAAGGGTTTTTTGACTTAACTTCAGGCAAATCCATTAAAAAAAAGAAAAATGAAATAAATTAAAATATCACTGTGACACTGTTTGTATGCTTCATTTGTTATTATCACATTGGCAAAATGCTATCTCATGGTACTACTTTAATTTATCATAGTGTGCGCACTAGTTAATTTATTGCATTGCACAATGTGTCATTCTTTGTGTGGTTTTTAGGTAAAATATAACTCTGAAAAGATTAAACATTTTAACAAAATTCTCAGCAACTATGCCATGGCACTCAGCTAGAGATTGAAACTAGTTTACAATTTTAAGCATAAAGAGATGTACATCAGAGGGATTCAGTAAAGGCTATATGATCTGTGTGTGCATAGTGGAGTGTTGCTCACATGGTCGCAAAAAGTTTTAGATTCAGTAACTCCATGCAGCGAAGCGCACTCACACACAAACACAGAAACTTTCATAACATGCAAATTACAGCATATGTAGCTGAATTTTATGTTAATGAAGCAAACCAACACAGTGTACCAATTCAATAACCTCCAAAGCAACCATGTGGGCTCTGTGTTCAAGTTGGCTGTGTATCTGAAAACTTTCTGTACATAAAAATACCTTTTAAGTGCCATGACATAAATGCTTTGCTCCCCCATCCCCAAATGAAGAATATACTTGTAAGTAATGCAGGCTGCTAAAATGTTCAAATGTCATGAAACAGACTATTATACTGTAATGTAAGCATATGCAGTATGTAGCTGATGGATTACAGTCCCATTTTATTAAAACATGTACTCCCCTGTGCAGTTATATATGCAAAGTAATACCCCCTTGTGTTTACAACATTGGGCTTCCTGCAGTTTCTCTGCCTACACAGTTACCAGCCTTGTAGATTCGGGGCTATCAGCGCTGTGAAGATGCAAATGAGGTCAAAACTCATAAGAACTGTTGAATCACAAAAAAAGAATAACCATGTAGGGATGTTCAGCCTATGTAGGCACTTCCACAGTGTTCGTGTTGAATGCATGGCAACAATGAAATTATGACATTAGAGGAGTGTGTCAGGTTATACTTGCAAAGGTGAACATGTAAGGCTATGAAGGGTGAAAGTGAATGTAAGCAGTACTCATTTCCCAAGTTCTGTTTAATCTTCATTATTTGGTTGTTAAAATGTGCGGTCTCTGTCCAGTTTAATTTTTTTTCTTTGCCATTGTTTGCACAATACGGCACTTAGTGCAACCACAAGAAACAGAGGAATGAATGGCAGGTTTCTCTAGGTTATGTAACTATTTCTGTGGCAGCACATCTATGTGTTAGGGCTGGAATATAGATGGTCCTGTGTTTGACTACACGGTGTGCAACCTTTCCTTCAATTTTTATGGTCCATGTTTGTGCGCTATCACAAGAATGGAGGAAACACATATCAATTTTGCCTATGCTTACCTTATTTGTGCGAAGGCGCACAGAGGTGCACTTAAGTGCGTGGAGGTGCGCATAGTTCACTAATGAGCAGACAACAGGTGTTTAATAGAGGATAATTATAGCATAAGCAGTTGAATTGCATGTTAATTAACCAATCCAACATGATGGAGCTATTCAACAATGTATAAAGCATCCATGTAGCCTCCATTCTAGTTTCCCTCAATACTTCAATACCATTGGAGTAGAGACAATGAAATTTTAACTGACACAATGCTAGGGGCTGCTTCAACTGTTCTACATCTGTATGTGCTACAGGCTGAAGCCAGTGCTGCTGGTGCTGCTGACAATAGGCTTAAGCCGAGAAGGAGAAGAGTGTTCAGGTCCAGGGTAACTTTCCAGTTGCTACATGAGCTGGAGATTGTAGAGAGCTACAGGGTGTACAAGGACATATTACTAGACCTCTGTGAGCTCTGCTGCCCTCAACTCAGAGCAAGAGCCAACCGAGGGGGACCCATCCTAGTGGAAAGTAAAGTATAGCTCTTAGTATATTAGCTACTGGTACTTTTCAAAGACCAACTGGGGACATGATGGGTGTGTCAGAGGCATCAGCCTCCAGAATCTTCCACTAGTTTCTGGATGCTATGCTCATACATGAGCACATATATTTCCCTGTAGTTCTGGAGAGGGCCAGCAATATGCAACTATTTTACCATGTTACCCACTACCCTGAAGTACTGGGTGCCAGAGCTTGCATTCATGTACACATTAAGGCACCACCTGGTGAGCAGGGTAGAATCTACATTATCAGCAAAGGATACCACTCCATCAACTGCCAAGTCATGTGTAATGCTCAGAGAATTATCTTCAATGTGTGTGCTGGGAACCCTGGCAGTTATCATGACTCCCATATCTGGCACACATCACAGCTCTACCAGATGTTTGCTAGTGGTGGATCCCACAGGGCCATTTACTGGTGGATGCTAGCTATGCCCTGAAACCTTGGCAGATGACACCCATCAGAAGTGTACACACACCCATGGAAGAATGTCATAATGCGGCACATCCTCAGACTAAAAACATCATAAAGCATGGGTTTGGGCTTCTGAAGTCATGGTTCCAGTACCTAGATATATCTGGTGGAGCCCTGCTGTATAATCCATGCACATGTACACAGATATTAACAGTATGTTATGCTCCACAATCTGATCCTGCGGAAACAGCTGCAGCAGGATCAGCAATAGGAAGGGACACACATCCTCCCATCAATACCTAGGTCACCACAACCACAGTCAAAGGAGAACTTGGAGGAACCACCGGCTGCTATCCCTGTAGGCAGATGTAAGCATGCTCAGCATGCCCTTGCTTTGGCTAAGAGACAATGCATAGCAAATTCACTGACTATCTAAGGACTTAATACCTTTCTCCTACTCACATGCATATAGTAAAATTGATGCCAGGGAACTCACACAACCTTTACCCCCATGTGTATTGGTTGTGTACTGCTTGCATCAGACAGAGTCACCCTTGAACTAAAAGTCTGTGAACTGCTGCATTAGCAAAGTAAGTCCTGAACCTAGAGTGTATTCGTTAATAATATTATGTCATATCCTTGAATTTCTTAACTTGGTACAGTAAGCAAGTAAATAGTGTTGGATTTGTACAGAAATTACCTTAACATGTGACACCAGACACTTATTTTACTTATATTTGTCAATTAGTAATTAGTAGGCCTCAGGCATCAAAGATTCACACAGTCATACCTCTGAAGAATACCAATGTTCCTTGCATTGCCTCAGTTTAGTAGAATGTAGAAATCACAACTGATAGTTTGATAGCAGTGTACATTCTGATTCAGTTGGTTGTGTGAAGAATGATGTCATTTCATTGATGCAAAGCTGTTTGTGTGGCAAAGAGGACTAAGGCATCCCTCCTATTTTCTGAAGGTGTAGTCATGTGAGGGTTCAAATCCTGACATATATAGACATTTGTGATGTGTACTATCACTTTTTGCTGTGCTTTTAGATATTTTATGTAAGTTTTATTATCTTTTCCTCTTTGTCTTCTTTTAATTCCACTTTTGCATGATGTGCTGCATCCCAAAATCAATTTGGCTAAGCTTATCTTGTTTGCGTTAAGCACAACATTGTGAAAACAGGGAAAAACAGATTGTCTAGAAGCAGACACCAAAAACTGGAAAACAGATACATTCAATTAATGATCTTAGCCATTGTGAAAAGCCAGCCTGGAATACAGATGGGACTGGGGTATAGTAACATGTATATATTACATAATAGTAACTGTGAAACATTAGCATTGCAGCTCCCATTTGCACACTGCTTCTTTACATGCAAACAGGCCTATCTCGCATGCCTGTACACTTAGTTAACCATTGCACAAATCCAGTGCTTGTTGCAATATGGAATTGTATATATAATACTTTATTATTGGTGTTTATTGTCCAGTTCCTTTGTATGGCATAACACTACATGTGGAAACATTGCAAACTAAGGGACAATATAACTATATGTCATATATTTACAATACATCCATTTGTCCCCCCCCCGCTCTCATTACTTTTTCCACACATATATCAACCACATTACAAAGTGTTATACATACTGTTGTGTACTCACTCATGGACAGGACCACTTGGTGCTCTGCAAATCTCAAACAGCCAACTATCTTCAGTAAGGGTACTTGTGTTGTTACACAGTTAAGCTTCGAAGCAGCCTACTGCTGTTAGGGTACTAGCCTCAGATAACACTATGAATCAATGTGCCTATGCAGGCTTCCCATCTTCTTGTCTCCCACATGGCCTACTGATGTTATCTACTATAAGTTCAACTACAGTCCTGTCAAAATCAGACTTGTGCCATGGGTTGTGCTTTAAGTACTGTGTTCTGTAGTCTGTGTACTTAGATGGGTAGGGTTTCTCTTCTCATTGCAGTCCACTGTGTGTGTGTGTGTGTGTGTGTGTGTGTGTGTGTGTGTGTGTGTGTGTGTGTGTAGATAGAACAGCAGAAGTGTGTAAACTACAGTTACTTCTCCAATGGCATGGCTTGCCAGTTTTTGGAGAATTTCACGAGCCTACACATCCATTCCATGCAGGCGTGCCAACCTCTTGTCTCTCACGTGGCCTGCCAATGTCATTTATTATAAGTTCACCTATCATCCTGTCAAAATTAGACTTGCAGTGTAGCACTTACTTTAAGTACTGTGTTCTATAGTCTTTGCACTTAGGTAGGGGTTTTATTCTCACTGCAGTCAACTGTGTGTGTGTGTGAGTGTGTGTGTGTGCATCTGTGTAGATACAAGATCAGAAATGTGTATCCCACAGTTACTTCTCCAGTAGCATGGCTTGTCAGTTTTTTGAGACTTACACAGGCCTACATATCCATTTCATGCAGACCTCTCAAACTCTTGTCTCCCCCATGGCCAGCTGATGTCATCTAATATAAGTTCACCTGTGGTCCTGTAAAAATCAGAGTTGAGCTGTGGTGCTTGTGTTAATTAATGTGTTCTATAGGGGTAATAATCTCAATGCAGTCATATATGTGTGTGTGTGTGTGTGTGTGTGTGTGTGTGTGTGTGTGTGTATTTAAGCTGTTGCTGGACATTGAGCCTTTTACATCACCTGTGGTCCTGTAAAAATCAGAGTTGAGCTGTGGTGCTTGTGTTAATTACTGTGTTCTATAGGGGTTCTAATCTCACCGCAGTAGTGTGTGTGTGTGTGTGTGTGTGTGTGTGTGTGTGTGTGTGTGTGTGTGTGTGTGTGTGTGTGTGTGTGTGTGTGTGTGTGTGTGTGTGCTGTTGCTGGACATTACAGTGAGCCTTTTATAACAGCCTGTGGAACACTGTTATCTTGACCTCAACAGACACTGATGGTGTTATCATCTATAAAGTGTTGTCTGACACATTCTAAGTCAGAACTTGTGTTAAGTGCTGTGTTCTGTAGTCTGTGTACTTGGATAAGTAGGGGTTCTGTTCTCACTACAGTCAAATAGGGGGTGTGGGTGTATGTGTGTAATCTGTTGCTAGACATTACAGTGAGGCTTTTACAGCAACCTGTGGGGCAATGTTATCTTATCCTAGACAGACACACGTTTGTCATTATTAGGTTAGACAGTAAGCAAAAGAAGCCGCTGTCTACAAATACAAAAGTGAGAACCAAGAACTGGAAGACCACCCTCCTCAGCCTAAACAAGCAAATAAGACAACTTGTACAATCTCTCACCCCAATCCTTATTTTCTCTTGTGTTGTTTTTATTCTTTTTTACCCCAGAGCACAGCAGGATAGGCCTGGTCCACGGGATCCCTCTGCCCCCACTCCAGCAGCTATGGTACCAAGGCCCAGCACATCTGAGTTTCACCCTGGTAGCACCAGTTCTGCTTCCCCTTCACTACCTGGCCCCTCAGGTAGTTCTGCCCTTGGGGACAGGCCTGTGGCTCCCTCTGGGAGCAGTGGCAGAGGAATAATTTTATCACCTGAGAAGAACTGTCAGGGATGGTGTGTAGAATTGTGTACCACACTGTGGGCACATGCCTGCAATGGATGAAGACACTGCTCTTCATCACTGTACTGAATAACGTAAGGAGATGCAGATGTCAAACACTGCAGTCATTGGTGCAGTGAGGTGACAGTGATGAGAGTCAAGTGGGTAAGGATTCAATTCTCACTGTCACCTAACTTGACTTCCATGGGCTCATGAGATCCACACCCTTACCCCAACCATGGTGTTCATGCAGCTCTTATGTTCTTCACCATCCCTGTGTCTTGTCTTGTATGTCCTGTCTGTCAGCAAATGCTTCCTCAGATTTCCAACTTACCTTTCCCTGACATACCAATGTTGCTTCCCTAACATTTCTCTCTCTCTCAAAAAAAAAAAAAAGAAAAGGTCACCTGTCCCAAACAAATAAATCACCCATACATAGCTCTCCATGTCACTAATGTGTCTACTTGACACAGTTGATTCGGTTCATTTGTCTATACAATATGAGTACGTTGTTTTCACCTCTGTCTCTGGAGGTGACAGTCCAAATTCAGCTAATCTTCTGTATATATGATCAGTTTTTCAGGGTGCATTCTCAGTATATGTCATATATTCACAGTACATACATGTGTTGTCCACCCCCCCAAAGCAATATAACCCTGGGGGCTCAGTATTTTTTATGCATATATCAACCACACTACAAAGTGTAATATGTAATGTTGTGCACTCCTTCATGGACAGGGCCAATTAGTGATGCTGGCAACCTTGCTGTACTAAACTCAAACATCCAAATATGCTCAATAAGGGTACTTGTGTTTTTACACAGCTAGGCTTCTACACACCTAGGACACACTATACAGTTAAGCTACTGGCCTCATATGAACCTATGAGTCTATGTACCTACGCAGGTCTCACAACCTGTTGTCCCCCACATTGCCTGCTAATGTCATCTACTATAGGTTCATCTGCAGCCATGTAAAAGTCAGACTTATGGCATGGCATTTGTGCAAATTACTGAGTTCTACAGTCTGGATACTTAAGTAGGGGGTCTGTTCTCACTGCAGTCAACCTGTGTCTCTACTCAGCAGACTAGATGTGCTATCCTACAGTTACTTCTCCAATGGCATGTCTTGCTAGTCTTTTCATACTCACAGACACTTACACATCCATTTCATGCAGTCCTCCCAACCCCCCATCTCCCACATGGCCTGCTGATGTCATCCACTATAAGTTGCCTGAAGACTTGTAAAAAATCAGACGTCTGCCATGGAGCTTGTATATAGTACTGTGTTCTGTAGTCTGTGTAGAAAGAAAGGTAGGGTTTCTGTTCTTACTGCAGTCAAATGTGTGTGTGTGTGTGTGTGTGTGTGTGTGTGTGTGTGTGTGTGTGTGTGTGTGTGTGTGTGTATGTGTGTGTGTGTGTGTGTGTGTGTGTGTGTGTGTGTGTGTGTAAGAGAGATGTTACTTGACATTACAGAGATCCTTTTACACCAGCATGTGGGACACTGTTATCACCATATGCTTAACAGACAGTGATGATGTAATCAGCTATATCAGATTATTGCATATACAACCATCCCACCAGGGCAGGATCAGATGCTGATATGGAGCCCAGGCAGATGTCACCTTAAGTTCATAGGAGGTTACTAGGTACAGGACTGGTGACAGGTATCCTTTGGGGTATATCTGGTTGGGTCTATATCATATGAGTGAATTTCACAAATTGCGAATGCTCATAATATCGAATGTACCGGACCTCAAACTTCCTATTGCAGCCACTGTTAAATATATACTCCAAGTCCGAGATCACACTACAGTGAGGAAAGGGCAAATATTCCATTCTTCACTGTACCGTGATCTCAGAAAAAGCACTTCAAGTTCGATATTATGAGCGTTCGCAATTTGTGTGATTCACTCATATAATATAGACCCTTCGGGTGGGGATGGGGGGGAGATGTTTGCCTCATACTGTCTGGTAGCAGGTTGACAATGTCCTCAGGTTAGTATGAGTGGTACCATCCACTACTAGCTTGGCACAAAGCTGGCTCTTTACTTTTAGATTTCTGATGTAGCTAAAGAATGTCTTCTGATTATCTTTAGCTAGGGATGCTACTTTAGGTTTGTATGTGGCTTTAGAGGACTTTTCAAGATAGCTAATTTCCTTGTTCCTTGTTCCTTGCTCAAGCTACAGAGGGTGTCCTTCCTCTGCTGAGTCAGTTCCCTCTTGTTCTTAGACATTACTTTCTTCTACTTGTTGTATAACCTATGTATGCTTGATGCCCAACAGGGTGGCTTGTTTTCTGTGAGGACCTTGTTTTAATCTGTTCAGGTTCAGCTGACTCTATACATTTGTATAGGTGTTTATACAGGCCATTTGTGTACACCTCTGTATAGCAGTCATTGTTGACAGTGGTAGCGGCAGGATTTTGAAAAATAAACAGGATCCACTTGTATAAAATGAATTTAGAAATTTATTAAGTGCACTTCAGGTAAGCGCTTTCGACATAAGCTTCATCAGACCTGAATGGCAAAAATAATTAGGTTACTTAAAAGCCCAACAAGGCGCGAAAAACACACCCATCATAAGTTTAATCATTTAACTACATAATTAGAAAGCAATTGTCAACACAAACAAAAGTAAATAGATTCAAAAGACAACTAACTAACATAATTCAACCACATCTGAATTCCTATCAAAATCTATCCTAACTAAACTAAGATTAATAATATAATTAAACTCAACATAACATATGAAAGTGCATATAAAAAATATATATATATATATATATATACATAATAAATATATTACATACGCATGTTCATCTTTCTAAATATAAATAAATAAATAAAAATACATATATATATATAAAAAGAAATATTATATATATATATATATATATATATATAATGAATATAACACATATGTATGTATACATTTTAGAAATGTGAAAGCAAACATAATAAAAAATATGGAACATTTCAAACCTATATGTATACTAATAAACTCATAAACATGTACACATATATATTCAAATGCACCAAAGCATTTAAATTCTCAGTTTCCTCATCTTCAAGAAAGGTCTGATCGGTACTTTACCATTCAAACCTGGAGGTCTATCTGATCTCAACTTTATAATCCAGGTTGTTTCCTTTGATTCAGTAAATGTGCCTACATCTCCACCTCTAATAGTGGTGTATATCTTTTCTAAAATCCTAAATTTAAAAAAGTGTTCCTGTCCACATTCTCTAACATGTTTTCACTGCACAAGAGTTGAATTAATACATGTTTTCCAAAATATTAGCCAATTGCCATTTTATCGTCCCTATCAAAGATATTAGAAATTATATTTGTATGCAACTTCTCAACTATCTAATAGATGACCAGCTTCTGCCTCCAACCCAACACATCATCTGTCCTCATCACAGCACAGCTACAACTTTGTTGAATTTTGTTAATATTGTCAACACCAAGAGAATGCTGAAAGCCCAGTCTTCACCATCTTCCTAGAAGTATTACAAACTTCTGTTACTGTCTCTTACCAGAAATTCTTACATATACTCTCATCCTTGGGGCTTACCAGCTCTTCACTGCAATGGTTCCATAGCTACCTCTCAAACAAAGCACAAGTAGTGGAATGGAAAATTATTTCTCTACTTTCTTGCCAGCAATTATTGGTATCCCTAAAGGATCTATACTAGTCCCCATACTTTCCAACATATTCATAAAAGAATATATATATATATATAAAATGCTGCAAAAAAATGCTAGTTCAATATGCTAATGAATTGACCCTAATCAGCTCTGCCAAATCTCTCTCTCTAAACTCCAGGACCTTACATAAAAATCCTTTTTATTAAATGAAATATGACTAAATAATTCATAACTTCTATGAAACCCTAAAAAACTAAATTACTGCTCTTTACTTCAAAACACATCTATACCAAAACAAAACTATTCACAATCATTTCTGCCAACAGTGCCATGATAGAACACGTAAACCACACAAAATTAATGGGTGTCATCATAGATGACCAGTTGAAGTCTGACAAACATATATCACACATGGTTAAAAATCATCAAAACTAGATATATTATATAGAGTATCTAAGTACTTTGTATCTCTATTTATCATGTACATGATGTCGAGCTTTTCTCCCAGGGCATCAGCTGAAAAAGTACCTGCATCCAGTCGTAATTTCCCGGTAAACAAATGTAAATAAGAAAATAAATAAAAAAATAAATAAAAACCTACCTCACTGCCTTAGCCAGACAATGTATAGCCTCTATATTCTTACTACCTTCTCTCTTTTATGCTGCCCTCAATCTTCACTAACTTTCAAATTTCACAACTGTCCAAACTTGAGCAATGTTATAATAAAACAGCCAAGTTTGCAGTAAACTATAACAGTAGAACACACCACTGCCTTGTCCTTAGGGAAGTAAACTGATTAGATCTATTACATCATCTAGTTCATTCTCAGCAAACTACAATGGACAGACTTCTCTATAAACCAGAAGATTGCTCAGCCATTAACAGCTTTATTCAACACTACTTCCCTAATAGAATTTTACACTCTTGTGAAAAATCACTAATCAGTATAACTAAATCATCTAATGATACTGCAGGTGACTCTGTATATTCAAATAGTTTAGCAAAACTAAGAAATGATATCCCATTACCAATGAAATCCAGTCAGAATGCAAACTCAGGTGAAACACAACTACTATACAACTTCACCCATCAGATCAATAGATCTACCGCTGTATACCTCCAGGATAAATATCACTGCTATCTTCAGCTTGCCTTATCATTAAACCATTTCTTTTCATTAATAAGCATGTGCCCCACAACCAGTCATCACCAATATCTGAATAGTTTTACTATCATCTCCCAGTGGGTCTACTTCAGAAGCTTGACAAACCAAAACACTGAATCCCAAAAGACTGAAAATTCAAAATACTGAATGATGGAATTTGCCCCTTCTCCACTGTTGTGTGATTGTGGAGTTGGTATATATAGTTAGCAGGGTGTGTGTGTGTGTGGGGGGGGGGGCACAGCCCCCCACATATATGGGGTGCTGGCGGGCTTGACCCCTGCATTAAAAATGTGTTCAGTATTTTGAATTTTCAGTCTTTGGGATTCAGTCTTTTGGTTTTTCAGTCTTATGAAGTAGACCCATATATATATATATATATATATATATATATATATATATATATATACACACACACACACATAAATATATTTATCTATGAACGTGCTTTATGTACATATATTGTATATATGAACTTGTTTTATAACCCACCTCAACTAAAATATTAACATTTTCTGTTCTTCTTAGTTCTCTCCCTTACCCCCATTTATTTGAATTTCTAAGACCTAATCACATGAGCTATTATCTGTTTGACAAACTCACTAATACAGCTCTTCAAATGCTCAGTGTTCAACATCCATTAATGTATCTCTTTCACACTGTAATAGTTACCTTTATTTCATATAAACTTAATCTGATTAGCAAATGAATATGTAATTGTTAATGTATATTACTGAAAGTCTGTTTAAAAAAGTTTGAAAGAAACTTTTCACCCTAGGCCTCCATGAAAAGGGTTTTTTGAATTAACTTCAGGCAAATCCAGTAAAAAAAAGAAAAATGAAATAAATTAAAATATCACTGTGACACTGTTTGTATGCTTCATTTGTTATTATCACATTGGCAAAATGCTATCTCATGGTACTACTTTAATTTATCATAGTGTGTGCACTAGTTAATTTATTGCATTGCACAATGTATCATTCTTTGTGTGGTTTTTAGGTAAAATATAACTCTGAAAAGATTAAACATTTTAACAAAATTCTCAGCAACTATGCCATGGCACTCAGCTAGAGATTGAAACTAGTTTACAATTTTAAGCATAAAGAGATGTACATCAGAGGGATTCAATAAAGGCTATATGATCTGTGTGTGCATAGTGGAGTGTTGCTCACATGGTCGCAAAAAGTTTTAGATTCAGTAACTCCATGCAGCGAAGTGCACTCACACACAAACACAGAAACTTTCATAACATGCAAATTACAGCATATGTAGCTGAATTTTATGTTAATGAAGCAAACCAACACAGTGTACCAATTCAATAACCTCCAAAGCAACCATGTGGACTCTGTGTTCATGTTGGCTGTGTATCTGAAAACTTTCTGTACATAAAAATACCTTTTAAGTGCCATGACATAAATGCTTTGCTCCCCCATCCCCAAATGAAGAATATACTTGTAAGTAATGCAGGCTGCTAAAATGTTCAAATGTCATGAAACAGACTATTATACTGTAATGTAAGTATATGCAGTATGTAGCTGATGGATTACAGTCCCATTTTATTAAAACATGTACTCCCCTGTGCAGTTATATATGCAAAGTAATACCCCCTTGTGTTTACAACATTGGGCTTCCTGCAGTTTCTCTGCCTACACAGTTACCAGCCTTGTAGATTCTGGGCTGTCAGCACTGTGAAGATGCAAATGAGGTCAAAACTCATAAGAATTGTTGAATCACAAAAAAAGAATAACCATGTAGGCACTTCCACAGTGTTTGTGTTGAATGCATGGCAACAATGAAATTATGACATCAGAGGAGTGTGTCAGGTTATACTTGCAAAGGTGAACATGTAAGGCTATGAAGGGTGAAAGTGAATGTAAGCAGTACTCATTTCCCAAGTTCTGTTTAATCTTCATTATTTGGTTGTTAAAATGTGCGGTCTCTGTCCAGTTTAATTTTTTTTCTTTGCCATTGTTTGCACAATATGACACTTAGTGCAACCACAAGAAACATAGGAATGAATGACAGGTTTCTCTAGGTTATGTAACTATTTCTGTGGCAGCACATCTATGTGTTAGGGCTGGAATATAGATGGTCCTGTGTTTGACTACAGGGTGTGCAACCTTTCCTTCACTTTTTATGGTCCATGTTTGTGCGCTATCACAAGAATGGAGGAAACACATATAAATTTTGCCTATGCTTACCTTATTTGTGCTGGTTACAGAGGTGCACTTAAGTGCATGGAGGTGCGCATAGTTCACTAATGAGCAGACAACAGGTGTTTAACAGAGGCTAATTATAGCATAAGCAGTTGAATTGCATGTTAATTAACCAATCCAACATGATGGAGCTATTCAACAATGTATAAAGCATCCATGTAGCCTCCATTCTTGTTTCCCTCAATACTTCAATACCATTAGAGTAGAGACAATGAAATTTTAACTGACACAATGCTAGGGGGCTGCTTCAACTGTTCTACATCTGTATGTGCTACAGGCTGAAGCCAGTGCTGCTGGTGCTGCTGACAATAGGCTTAGGCCAAGAAGGAGAAGAGTGTTCAGGTCCAGGGTAACTTTCCAGGTGCTACATGAGCTGGAGATTGTAGAGAGCTACAGGGTATACAAGGACATATTACTAGAACTCTGTGAGCTCTGCTGCCCTCAACTCAGAGTAAGAGCCAACCGAGGGGGACCCATCCTAGTGGAAAGTAAAGTATGTGTAGCTCTTAGTATATTAGCTACTGGTACTTTTCAAAGCCCAACTGGGGACGTGATGGGTGTGTCACAGGCATCAGCCTCCAGAATCTTCCACCAGTTTCTGGATGCTATGCCTATACATGCCAGTGAGCACATATATTTCCCTGTAGTTCTGGAGAGGGCCAGCAATATGCAACTATTTTACCATGTTACCCACTACCCTGAAGTACTAGGTGCCAACACTTGCATTCATTTACACATTAAGGCACCACCTGGTGAGCAGGGTAGAATCTACATTAGCAGCAAAGGATACCACTCCATCAACTGCCAAGTCATGTGTAATGCTCAGGGAATTATCTTCACTGTGTGTGCTGGGAACCCTGGCAGTTATCATGACTCCCATATCTGGCACACATCACAGCTCTACCAGATGTTTGCTAGGGGGGCATCCCACAGGGCCATTTACTGGTGGATGCTGGCTATGTCCTGAAACCTTGGCAGATGACACCCATCAGAAGTGTACACACACCCATGGAAGAATGTCATAATGCGGCACATCCTCAGACTAGAAACATCATAGAGCATGGGTTTGGGCTTCTGAAGTCACGGTTCCAGTACCTAGATATATCTGGTGGAGCCCTGCAGTATAATCCATGCACATGTACACAGATATTAACAGTATGTTATGCTCCACAATCTGATCCTGCGGAAACAGCTGCAGCAGGATCAGCAATGGGAAGGGACACACATCCTCCCACCAATACCTAGGTCACCACAACCACAGTCAAAGGAGAACTTGGGGGAACCACCAGCTGCTATCCCTGTATGCAGATGTAAGCATGCTCAGCATGCCCTTGCTTTGGCTAATAGACAATGCATAGCAAATTCACTGACCATCTAAGGCCTAATACCTTTCTCCTACTCACATGCATATAGTAAAATTGATGCCATGGAACTCACACAACCTTTACCTCCACATGTATTGGTTGTGTACTGCTTGCATCAGACAGAGTCACCCTTGAACTAAAAGTCTGTGAACTGCTGCATTAGCAAAGTAAGTCCTGAACCTAGAGTGTATTCGTTAATAATATTATGTCATATCCTTGAATTTCTTAACTTGGTACAGTAAGCAAGTAAATATTGTTGGATTTGTACAGAAATTACCTTAACATGTGACACCAGACACTTATTTTACTTATATTTGTCAATTAGTAATTAGTAGGCCTCAGGCATCAAAGATTCACACAGTCATACCTCTGAAGAATACTGATGTTCCTTGCATTGCCTCAGTTTAGTAGAATGTAGAAATCACAACTGATGGTTTGATAGCAGTGAACATTCTGATTCAGTTGGTTGTGTGAAGAATGATGTAATTTCATTGATGCAAAGCTGTTTGTGTGGCAAAGAGGACTAAGGCATCCCTCCTATTTTCTGAAGGTGTAGTCATGTGAGGGTTCAAATCCTGACATATATAGACATTTGTGATGTGCACTATCACTTTTTGCTGTGCTTTTGGATATTTTATGTAAGTTTTATTATCTTTTCCTCTTTGTCTTCTTTTAATTCCACTTTTGCATGATGTGCTGCATCCCAAAATCAATTTGGCTAAGCTTATCTTGTTTGCGCTAAGAGCAACATTGTGAAAACAGGGAAAAACAGATTGTCTAGAAGCAGACACCAAAAACTGGAAAACAGATACATTCAATTAATGCTCTTAGCCATTGTGAAAAGCCAGCCTGGAATACAGATGGGACTGGGGTATAGTAACACGCATATATTACATAATAGTAACTGTGAAACATTAGCAGTGCAGCTCCCATTTGCACACTGCTTCTTTACATGCAAACAGGCCTATCTCGCATGCCTGTACACTTAGTTAACCATTGCACAAATCCAGTGCTTGTTGCAATATGGAATTGTATATATAATACTTTATTATTGGTGTTTATTGTCCAGTTCCTTTGTATGGCATAAAACTACATGTGGAAACATTGCAAACTAAGGGACAATATAACTATATGTCATATATTTACAATACATCCATTTGTCCCCCCCCCCCAAACCACCCCTAATGAACACTACAACCCTGGGCTCTCATTACTTTTTCCACACATATATCAACCACATTACAAAGTGTTATACATAGTGTTGAGTACTCACTCATGGACAGGACCACTTGGTGCTCTGCAAATCTCAGACAGCCAACTATCTTCAGTAAGGGTACTTGTGTTGTTACACAGTTAGGCTTCTAAGCAGCCTACTGCTGTTAGATAACACTATGAATCAATGTGCTTATGCAGGCCTCCCATCTTCTTGTCTCCCACATGGCCTACTGATGTTATCTACTATAAGTTCACCTACAGTCCTGTCAAAATCAGACTTGTGCCATGGGTTGTGCTTTAAGTACTGTGTTCTGTAGTCCGTGTACTTAGATGGGTAGGGGTTCTCTTCTCATTGCAGTCCACTGTGTGTGTTTGTGTGTGTGTGTGTGTGTGTGTGTGTGTGTGTGTGTGTGTGTGTGTCTAGATAGAAGAGCAGAAGTGTGTAACCTACAGTTACTTCTCCAATGGCATGGCTTGCCAGTTTTTGGAGAATTTCACAAGCCTACACATCCATTCCATGCAGGCGTGCCAACCTCTTGTCTCTCACATGGCCTGCCAATGCCATTTATTATAAGTTCACCTATCATCCTGTCAAAATTAGACTTACAGTGTGGCACTTACTTTAAGTACTGTGTTCTCTAAAGAGCTAAAGAATGTCTTCTGATTATCTTTAGCTAGGGATGCTACTTTAGGTTTGTATGTGGCTTTAGAGGACTTTTCAAGATAGCTAATTTCCTTGTTCCTTGCTCAAGCTACGGAGGGTGTCCTTCCTCTGCTGAGTCAGTTCCCTCTTGTTCTTTGACATTACTTTCTTCTACTTGTTGTATAACCTATGTATGCTTGATGCCCAGCAGGGTGGCTTGTTTTCTGTGAGGACCTTGTTTTAATCTGTTCAGGTTCGGCTGACTCTATACATTTGTATAGGTGTTTATACAGGCCATTTGTGTACACCTCTGTATAGCAGTCATTGTTGACATTGGTACCAGGGGGTTTGCAACTATTTATGGCATTGGTTAGGAGGCTATAATTTGCTTTGGATAAATTTTTCATCCTTTCTGCTCTTGGGGGGGTGTCAGGTATGATTGCGAATGTGAACGAGACTGGATTCTTTTACATTGGGACTTTAGTTGTTCTGACATTTCCTAAAAAAGGCACTATGGGGGAGGCAAGCACCTTTACATAGTACAGTGAGGTATGTCTCCAGTCATTCACTGCAACATGGACTATGGCTAAGTCATAATGGTATTTGTTGTTGAAAGACTTAAGTGCATGTGTGATCTGATGGAGCCTGGCACTGACTGATCTTCTCCTTGTCCAGCCTGGTGAGGGAGTCATCAGTGTCTCTTACTGTGGAGTCACTTATGTGCAAGACATTTGGTTTTGAGGTGTTTTGCCTGAGGGGCTTATTGGCTGAGACACTGTTTTGTGTATTATGTGTAGTGGATTCTGTTGGCTCTGCAGTGTGTGCAGTAGGTTTGTGCTTGGATGGTCTCTGATCTATAGTTAGGTTTCTAGGGAATATCTCTGTGTATGTGGCTTTATGTGTTGTGAGCTTGTAATGTGCAAGAAGTGAATTGTATGTGCTGACAACATATTTTACATCTGGTTTGTTTTTATGTAAGAGAATTTATTCCAAATTCATAGTCTAGATACATCTCTCACATATTGTATTTGTTTTAGCAGTAACTGCTAGTCAGTATACATGAGGCAATTGCTCTGTTGCCTCAGGACGCCCATGTAGATCAGGCTACTTGGAGAAATGGTGGGAAACTGTCCATCCATTATGGAAGGTATATACTGTAGGAACTAGTGGGGAATGGGCTAGATGGACCAGGTTTTGGTGTAAGACTGACAAAATGTGTTTATTCTATGGAGAGCTAGGGTTACAAAAATGTGTCAATGTTTCACAATGCATAACTGAGTTGCTCACAGGGCAGCATTGCAGGCTCTGAGCAGCTATACTAAACTGAGTGCAAACTCCCCAAAACACAACGCTGGAATACAAGTGAAGTTAAACTATTTTAAAAAAGTAAACAAAGGGAAAGGCCAACAGTGAGCCTTATTCTAACAATCCCCAACTCAGATGGGTTCTTGGTTGCACAGTTCTGCCACAAGGGTGCAGTGGGGCCTTCCTAATGTAAAATATCTGGTTTTAATGCTCCAATGATGCTAAACAATCTAGATTCAGCAAGCCTGAATTGAGCCTATTCTATAAAATGCAAAAGTACTAGAAATCCAAAGTGCAGAAAATTGCAATCATAAGATCATAGGATCATAGGAGGTTACTAGGTTAATGATCCTAGGGCCCTTACAAGCCTAACCATGTTTTACCCTTTTTCCACGATTAGCACCTATCACCCCTGTCCAAGAGGGACATAGGTGGAACCCTGGGGTGAATTTACGGTTACCCATTCAATCATGCAGATTGCATTTGAAAAGGGCCAATGAGATGCTCTGCTTGATATAAAGCGGGAGTCTGTTCCAATGGTGTGATAACCTCTGGGAGACAAATCTGTCCCTCCAGCAGGTTCTATTAATAACACATATCAAGTTAAGGCTATTAGAGCAAGTAACCTGTGTACCATATGACTTATGGATATACAGCATTTCCAGTAAAGCAGGGTCAAAGATTGCCTTATATGCAAGGCAGAGATTGCCTCTGATTAGTCTGTATGAAACAGAATAAAGCGAGAGTAATTTCAGATGATCCTCATAGGAGAGATGCTGAAAACCTTGAATTTTCCTTGTGAGGAAACTTTGTGGTGTCTCCAGTTGCTGCAGGTGCTTGGAAAGGTATATACCAAATGGGGCATTGTACTCAATTATTGGCCTGATGAGGGAAGAGTACAGGGAGGTTATAACTTTTTTCTGGAGGCAAGGCCCTTACTTATGAGAAGAGCAGTATAGAATGCCCTTCTTATCACAGCAGAAAAACAAACAGTTTAAATAATGCAGCAGTTCAGTAGAATACTCCAGCAAGAGTGTAGACAACAAACCTTCCTAGTGTGAAATAAGTGGTCTGGAACCCAAGTGCTTAAACTAGAACTAAGACACTTTAAGAATAACAGACACAATAAGCCTTCAACCAGCAATTCCCAGCCTAGAAGGGTGTCGGCTATCCTCCCCTGCCACAAAAGACTACACTACAAACCTTCCTAATGTAAAATAACTGGTTTGGAGGCCAAGTGCTTAAACCATAACAAACAGACTTAGAATATCAGCCACAATAAGCCTTCAGCGAAAAATTCCCAGCTCAGAAGGGCAGAGGCTACCCTCTCCTCCCACAAGAGTGTAGACTACAAACATTCTTAATGTAAGACAACTGGCCTGAATCCCAAGTGCTTCAACCAAAAGTAATAGGCTTAGAATAACAGTTACAATGTAATGTGATACCAGACAGATGACAGTGACATCAGCATACAACAAGAAACCAACTGCTTCACCACAAAACAAAACCACAAAGACCAGTAAAAACAAAGAATTTATTTCTCTAGTGCCTCGGCCACAGTAAGCCTTCAAGGAGTAACATACTGCTTGTGAAAGTCAATATTTATAGCAACAGCTACAATCAATTCAACAAGTGATTAAACAATTAATTAAACAATTAAAACTTAAATAACACTATACATATGTATATTATCCACTGTATAATTTGGCAAGATAAATATAATTGAGAGATACAATTATCAGTTCAACAACACAAATCAAATATACTAGGCACTAATGTAGCTATGCACCCTGTGCATCAGGCACAAAGCTTTTGTATCCCTGAATCCAAAAGAGCGAAAACATGGATATGACTCAGTTATCATTACTTGCACAGTGTGCTGGGGTGGGGGGGTGGGCAGGAGGCCTAGGTTGACACAAAAGGTCAGTGACTGTGCGTATGGGAGAAAGGGAAGCAGGAAGGCTGTGTGTGTGACTGTAGGGATCCTCCACCTGAAAGTATTGTGTGAGAGTCTGTATAAACACAGCCAAGGCCAGCGAGCAATCACATTTCCTGTCAGTGCGCATTCTCATGCAACGTGTTGGTGCAATGTTAAGTGCTGTGCAATGCTTTCAAATGTTGCAAATCCAGAAAGTGCATACTCCCAGTAAGTGTGATACCTGAAATTGGCAGGAAAACGTCATTGGATTGAGCAGTGTAGGACTGGGGGAACCCCACAGATGTGTAACTATCATTTACGGAGACTACTTGTCCGAGGTAAAAGCTGAATATAGTCAGGATTTGTATGCTTAATGGTATTCTGTTCTGTTTTGTTTTGTCTGCAGCCGTCACAGACCGGGAAATGAGTGTACGGACCCATACCCCTAGATTGGCATGGATGCAAGATGCATGTGGTATGTAAGCATCCCAACAGTGAGGTTATTTAGCATTACAGGTTGAGATGCATTTATTGGTTAATTATACAGTTGTATCAAATTGAGCATTCATTTCTTAATTGCTATAGGTAAGTATGCATGCATTACTCTGGAGGCGAAAACAACAGTTCATTATTGCAAAGTAGTCATAGGTTGTGTCTTCAAAATCCACACTTCCAAAATATACCATACTGTTAAGGATTCATTGATATTACAATGTAAAATCAGAGCTGCAAAGCAGTGTCAAACTGGCTTGCTGTAAACTGTAATCAGTATATTTGGACCACGCATACATCAAAGATCGATTCCTGCAATCTGTAGTATATTGTGCATTTGTTAGGATCTGGGTAGTCTTAATAATAACCAAATATATTTGTTAGGAGTTGATACTGTTAAAAACAAAGATAATTGAATAGAGTCAAATACTTGTATCAATGCTTTGCATTTCACTTATAAAGTTACTAATGTTCTCTCTTTTTATCTCTCACCCTGACCCTTTTCTCTCTTTTTTTATTTTTATTTTTTTGGTTTATTTTTTTATTTTTCCTGGAGCACAATGGGGTAGGACTGTCCCGTGGGATCTACCAGCCCCTACTCCACTGACTACAGCACCTTTGCCCAGCACATCTGGTGCAGAACCTGGTAACACCCTCTCTGCTGCCCCTGCACTACCTGGCCTCTCAGGTAGTTATGCTCAGGAGGATAGGCCTGTGGCTCCCTCCGGGAACAGTGTCAGAGGTGGCGAGTTTATCACCTGTGATGAACTGCCAGGGATGGTGCATCGGATTGTGCGCTGCACTGTTGGTGCATGCCTCCGTTGGATGGAGACACTGCTCTCCATTGTTGTACTAAATAACACAAGGAGATGCAGACATCAGACACTGCAGCTATCTGCACAGTGAGGTAACAGTGATAGTCCACTGGGTGAGGACTCTAGTCTCACCGTCACCCAACTTGACATCCATGGGTTCGTGATGTCCCCACCCTAACACCAACCTTGGTGTTCACCCACCTCATGTGTCTTTCACTGACCCTCTCTCTTGTCTTGATTCTCTTGTCTGTCTGCAATTGCTTCTTCACCTGCCCAGTTTACCACACCCAGACATTCATACAGCCCTTCCCCAACATTCCTCTCTCTCTTTCAAAAAAAAAAGGGCACCTGTCCTATGGGGGGGGGGGGGGAAATGGGCACCTGTCCTATGGGGGAAAAAAAATTGTCCCATACATAGCTCTCCATTTCACACACATGTCTTCATGACACACATGATTTGGTTCAATTCTCTATACAACAGATTATGTTGATGTTACCCCTCTCGATCTGGAGATGACAGTCCAAATTCAACATTTGTGCATTTATGTTCCTGTTTTACTCTTGAAGGAATGGATAGCTATGGTTCTTTTCTACATCCTTCCTGCAAATTCCCACCTTGCTTTCACTTTTCAGTTTTTAGTGATGATATTTTGTTGTCATCAACAGTCATACATAAGATAAACTGTTGCTAAATTTAGAGTTGATGTTATTGTCTTTATTCTTCAGTGGCATTCCCCCTACTAAAATAGGCACAATTGTTCAGACCTTTACTTATAATTTCTTCTGCAACAAGTTGTAATTCATTTAACTTATACTGTCTGTCATGTAACATGCCTACAATACATTTAATGGATTCAAAAAGAGGTCCTTATCATCTTGCTTCTAGGAATGTTCTTTTTTATATATTTGTGATGCACACTAGAAACATGTAAATAATTATTAGAAAAACATGTTTTTCTATATATTTTACTCTGTTTTTGTTATGTTCATCCCACCTCACTGTGACATCTAGAAATGGAACACTAACACCCATATTCCCCAGGGTAAAACAAAAAAATGTACACTGTTATTAGCAACAGTTATACATTTAACAATCTCTTCATGGAAGGCATCAGAAATAAAGAAGAGCTCATCCACAAACCTTTTATATAATTTAACATGTTTGTCAAAAAAGGAATGTGACATATAATCTGCGTCTCCCACCAACACATGATGATGTTAGCAAAGGAAGGGGCAACTGTTGCCCCCATTGCCACACCCTTTTTCTGCTGGTAATATTGGCCATTAAAATTGAAAAAAATATTTTCCAGCATAACCTCCATAAATTCACATATTGTGCTTATAGTGTCTCCAGGAAGCTTACTGAATTTGTCCAAGTAAAGTCTCAAATAATCCATTCCTTCCAAAATAAGAATGCTTGTATGTAAGGACTTTACATGCAATTTGCCTCAGTGGAAAAACTCTTTAGACAATCAAGAAAATGCCAGCTGTAACTCTATAACTGGTGAACCAGGGGATTTAAAAAATAATCAAAAAATACAGAAATGTATTCAGTTACACTTCCCTTAGCAGAAACAATAGGTCTGAAAGGTATTGGAGAGGTCTTACTATGCAACTTGGGTATACCAAATAAAGTAGCAACTCTAGGATTTTCAATGTGTAAAAGTTCAAAGCATTCAACGGAAATCAGTTCTTTAGCTAATAGGTCCAATGAAACATTGTGAATGAATTTGTACTTAGAACAGATATCTAATAAAGGTACATGTTTATATTCTTCACAATTACTAAGCATCTTTTCAATTTCTTTTACATATTCTGCTTGATACATGATTACCAAACTGTTGCCTTTATCAGTTCTCATGTATATTAAATCTGTTCTAGAGCTTAAATTACATAAAGCTTCCCTTTCCCTTTTTGTTAAAGAAAATTTTGTTAAATTAAAGAAACATGAACTCAGCTTGTATTCAACATTTGTAAAATATATTTTTCACATAAATTATAAAATGCAGAAATAGCATTTTGCAGGCCGGAATTGAAGGAACTAGATTTCCTAAAAGGACAATTATACTGGATGTCCAATGCTGAAAATTATATGCTAAATTTCATTTTCTATAAAAAGTTTTAAGTCAACTAAAGTAAGGGCAACATCTGCTCTCTTGGTAGGAACAAACAACAAACGTCTTCATAAATCATTGATTAATATCTCATTCATTTCTTACTTGGTAAAATTATAAATGTTAAAGGTTAACTTAACAATTTCTTCTGAAGCCAAAGCCGAAGCTGTATTTACCAATGTTTCTTCCATGGTCATCCTCTCCCTCTGTAGGTACCTCCCCCTCTTTTGGAAGGAGTTGTCTGATGGGTCGAGTCATTCTGCACTACTGACTAATAAGTTGTTTGTCTGCTGGCAAGTCTCTCCGACCTCATTAAAGGTACCTGATGTAAAAAAAAAATATATATATATTTGATTTATTTGAGTTAGTTGGATTTGCCTCAGCCGAAGGATCAGATAAAATTTTGGGAGTGCTAACAGAAATCACATTAGAAAAACTGTCCTTGGGCAGCTGATATGCTATCCCTTCCCTGTAGGTGTCAATGTCCCTCCTCAACTTTTTCTTTTTCTTCTCAATCACTGTGCCTGCTGCCTTTCACAATGTGATAAAAATAGAATCAGCCTCCATCCCTTGTTGAAACTGCTGTAAAATAGCAGAGTCTAATGCTTTAATTTCATGATTCAGTGTTTACATTATACATTCATTATGCCCAATTAACATCTTCAGGAGCTGTAAACCCAAATCATTAAAAATTTCAATCAGTTGTTTGAAAAAAGGTTTTCCTGCTGTCACACCATTAGGACATTTAAACATTCTCAGACTCTTCAGCTTGATCTTAAGGCTAATGCATTTAGTAAAATAATAATTCTCATATGGTAAGATTTGATATTTCCCCAGTTTCTTTTCAAAAGATTTCAACATCTCTTGAATATTAGGGACATTTGATTCATGAACAGAGCCTGCACTGATGCCATTTACAGTCCTAAACTGATTAATTATGTTGCCAAAGAACTCTTCTAACCCTGTGCTATTCAGAACAGTACCTAGTCTACTGGCGCTTCCTCCTGAAACACTTGAATCACTATAAACTGACTGAAAGTTAGCATTAGGCCATTCATGAAGAGATGTAGCTGGCAAAAGAGCACCTTGAGAAATAAAATCTGACTTGTAACCAAAGAAAGAGAAGACTGTAAGGATTCCAAAGTTGTTTTTACTCCGATGGTGAAATGTAATTCATCCAGCATAGAATGCAGAGTCAGGGTATTATCCAATTCGTCCACTTCCATGAACGCCATCCCAAAGGGTTACTAAAACCAAAACAACCAAAAACAAACCCAAAAGATGAAACAACAAACGATAAAAGTAAAAAAAACATCCACTGGTCTGCCAAGGAAAAGGTCCACAGTCATCTGCAATGCTAGACTTAATCCACAGGTTTTATTATTAAGCGCTTTCATTCAGATGGACTTCCTCAGAATAAAACCTAAACACAAGTCTCCATTTAAATATACATATTAAATGATTTAATTACCTAATTAACCAATCCAAAATTAAAATAAATTAAATCGTTTATGTTAAGCAACATTCCAAAAGACTACAAAAAACATTTAAAATAAATAGTTTCATTAAATCCCAGTTGTTTATCAGAATGCATTTTAAGTTGCCTCAAAGTTTCTTTCCGTAGTTTGTTCTTATAACTTCCACCTCTAAGACCTTCTGGAACATGCTCTAACAATGAAAAATATTTTTTTTTAAAAGATGCACAGGCAACAGAATGTTTATATAAAGCATTGTTAAAATATTTTATCCTGATGGCATATAAACCCAGTTGACCCCACCCAGTTCAGATTCATCAAGGACAGATCTTGCCTGTTGAACCTGGTTGACTTCTTTGAGACTGTCACCAAGGCCCTGGATGAGGGAAAGTCAATGCATATAGCTTACCTTGACTTGGCCAAGGCCTTTGACACAACTCCCCAGTTGGGTATCATTGAAAAGCTAACACAACTTGGCGTAAATCCCTATCTCATCAGGTGGGTAGCCAACTGGCTCACCGACAGGACCTTCAAAGTCAAAATAGGCACCTCCACCTCTGATAGCAGACCTATCACTAGTGGAGTTCCCCAGGGATCTGTCCTGGGATCCCCTACTGTTTGGTGTCTACTTCTCAGAGGTCCAGGCAAAGACAAAAGGCCTGGCTGACCACGTTTGCAGATGACTGCAAGTTAGGTGCTGTCATTGACTCCCCAGATGATGCTAACATACTGCAATAGGGTCTCACAGCAACTAATGACTGGTGTCAAAGTCATGGTCTCAAGCTAAATGCAAAAAAATGTAACATCATACCATTCGGCAAAAACATGGACCCTAATGATTACCACATCAACAGCAACCCCTAAGCACACAAACTGTGGTGAGAGGCCTGGGAACTCAGGTTGATAACCACCTCACATCCGACCATCATGTAGCGTCAGTGGTCAGAAAAGCCTTTTACTTGGTTCATTTCATATGTAAAGGGATTGCATCCGGAAAAAAGGAGGTTATTACCTTTCTATACTACACTCTCATTAGACCAATAATTGAGTATAATGCCCTGTTTGGTATGTACCTCTTCAAACATTTGCACCAACTGGAAAGGCAACTGAAATACCTCACAAAGAGAATCCATGGCCTCCAACACCTGTTCTATGCAGACAGGCTAAAATCACTATCACTCTATTTGGTATCATACAGATTGGTCAGACGTGATCTGTGTCTCATCTACAAGGCAATCTCAGACCCTTCCCTACTAGAGATACTCCATATATGTAAGTCTAACTCCTCACACATTACCCACTTGAAAGGCCTGAATCTAATATGTGACATCAACAGCACCTGCTGGAGAGACAGGTCTGTCTCCCAGAGGCTGCCCCATCTCTGGAATAGACTTTCCACATATGTCAAACAGAGCACCTTACTGACCCTCTTCAAGCACAACCTTGATGAGTGGATGGGAAACCACAAATTTGCCCCAGGGGTTCCACCTGTGTCCCTCACTGACAGGGTGACAAGTGCTGACCGAAGTTTCTTTTTCTGGATAAACTGTTGGCTAGGCTTGTAAGGGCCCCAGGACCATTAGCCTAGTAACCTCCTATGATCCTATAAATGTTCTTTAATTCTGGTACACAACTTCCTAGTGGTTGTGCCAATGTAAAAAGCCTGACAGAAAGAACATATAGCAATATATACCATGTTCACAGAGTTAAAATCAAAATGTCCATCAATTTTAATAGTGTTATCTATGTGGACCAACATAATAGAAGAACTTTCCCATACATAGCAGCAAATATTACAGAAACCACATTTATACATTCCATTATTTTTATGTAGTCTTTTGGAATGTTGCTTTAAGATAAACAATTTTATTGCTTTTAATTGTGGGTTGGTTAATTAGGTAATTAAATCATTTAGGATGTATATTTAAATGGAGAATTGTTTTTAGGTTTTATTCTGAGAAAATCCATCTGGACAAAAGTATTTAACAATAAAACCTGTGGATTACTTCTAGCATTGTAGTTGACTGTGGTCCTTTTCTTTGCCAGACAACTGGATGTCTGTTGTATAGATAATCAGACAGAATTATGTGTGTCATGAAGACTCATGTGTGAAATTGAGAGCTATGTCTGAGTTGATTTTTTGTGGGACAGGTGCCCATTTTTTTTGGGGGGGGGAGAGAAAGAGAGAGAGAGGAATGTTGGGAAAGTCTGTAAGAATATCTAGGTGAGGTAAGTTGGGCAGGTGAGGCAGTAATTGTAGACAGACAAGACAAGACAAGAAACAGGGATGTTGAAGGACATATGAGGTGGGTGAGAGGGTGGGATATCCCATGCATGTCGAGGTGGCTGACAGTGAGAATCTAGTCCTCACCCAGTGGGCTATCATCTCTGTCACCTCACTGCGCTGCTGGCTGCAATGCCTGATGTCTGCACCTATTATGGGTACTCTGCAAGAGGATGGAAAGCAGGTGCTCTGTCCACCATAGGCATGCGTCAACAGTGAAGTGCACAATCCTACCCACCATTCCTGGCAGTTCGACACAGGTGATAAACTCATCACCTCCGCCAATACTCCTGGAGGGAGCCACAGACTTTTCGTCTGGGGCGGAACTACCTGAGAGTCCTGGCAGTGCAGGGGCAGCAGAGGGGGTGCTAGCAGATTTGATGCTGTAGCCAGTGGAGTGGGGGAAATTGGATACCATGGGACAGTCCTACCCCACTGTGCTGTGTGAAAAAAAAGCAAAAAAAAAACAACAAAATAAAATAAAAAAGAGAGAAGGTTTGGGGGTGAGAAAAAAGGGAGAACATTAGTAACTTTATATGTGACATACGAAGCATTGATACAATTATTTGATTCTATTCTGTTACCTTTACTTTTAACTATAAGCTCCTAACAAGTTTCTTCCTTACATTTAACACTACCCAGTTTATAAAAGAGGAACACTATAGTACAGATTGTAGCCACCAATCCTTGATGTGTGCATATATTGCACATATGCTTGTTTTAATTAAACTGATTACAGTTTACAGAAAGTCATTTGTGCCACTGGTATAGAGGCATAAAGTTACATTCCAATAATGATGAAAAATGAACAGCATTGTATATTTGTTAAGTGTGGTTTTTGAACCCACAACCAATGACTACACTAAAATATTGTACTGTTCTTTTGTCATATAGACTACTGCATGCATACATTATTTTTGCAGTTTAGAAATCTATGCTCACTGTTATTTGAGAACATGGGACCATTGCTTTTGCTATAGACTAAGACATACATAGTTTCTTTTACAGTTGGGATATGCATGCTCAGTTTGATACAACTGTATTAAATACCAACTAAGTGGTCCTTAAGTTTTAATGCTACAAACTTATTATACAAATTATTATTATTATTAAAATACTATTTAGACAATATTGATGCATACATATCACATGCTCCCCCATCCGTACTAGAAGCGCAGCATGGGATGGAACATTTGAAGCTCACTCTTCAGCAGCTGTGGAAAAAAAACAGAGTAGAACACCATTATGAATATTAATCATGAGTATATTCAGCTTTTAACTCTTACAATTACTCACTGAAATTGTTACTTACACATCTGTGTTGTGTCCCCTGCCCAAAATTCCCCAATCCAAAGGTCAAGAGTATCCCACTTCCTCTTCCAGAGGTTATCAAAATGATGTCTGCATTGCTCACCAGTGTGGGGATACCTGTAACATTGGTTAAGGCCCTGGCAACACTATTCCAGGCTTCAGATTTACATTCTGAGCCTGAATAGTCCTGCTGTAGCAACCGAGGCCCATGTTCTTTAACTAGGAATCCAACAAATATTTTGGACTCCTGGACACCCCAACACTGTGCCCAAAAGCGCTCACCTTCTCCAGCAACTCCTGACATGTCTGCAATAGTTCAAGCTCAATGTCTAATGATAATTTCTTGGCAATTGCATTTTATATGCTGCTGTTTTCCCGCCTATTGCACGTCTTGCTCTAAATGAGAGCACATGCGTTTTGGTTTTGCAACATTTGAAAATGTTGCTCATTGCTTTCCTTTACACAAACATGGTAGGTGAGTGTGTGCACTGCTTGTCACCATATCTGTGTGATGTTAAGCGATGAGCAACAGTGGTGAACAATGCAATTTCTAGATTATTAGGTATATAGGCACTTGCGTAAATCTGTTAGTCAAATGTACCATGTATACAGTTCTGCTATACAAGAAGGTAACAGTTGTGTATGTTGCACTTCATTGCTATAATCTGACAACAGTAAAACAAAATTTGCACACCCTGTACTAGAACCCCAGACCATCTGCACTCCAGGTCTACACTTAACACCTGCTGCCACAGGATTAGTGACATGATATCTGCTATCTTAGTAGTTAATGTAAGGTTCAAACTGTTAATAGTAGCACAACTCCACTTACCATGTTTGTGTGATGTACAATATTATTAACTGAATGCATCTGGTTTATATGTGTGGCTGTCTGGGTCCTGTCTACAACCTGGGTGGCCCATTCCCTCAGTTTGTGCACTGTTCGCTTCATGCAAACCAGGTGAGCACAGTTAAACATGTTTATGTCAAGCAGTGCATTGCACAAACACTGGCCAAAACAAAATAAATAAATAAAAAAAGAAGAAATTAAGACTAATTATTAATTAGTGATTAATATCAGTACATTTATATATTTTTAATATTTATATTAGGATAGGGTTTAATGTAATTGCTAATTGATATCTTATGTTGGTGTTATAAGCATTTTGGAATGGTACTTTGGTTGGTCTGAAGAAGGAAAACACTGGTTATTTCTTGTTTTTAGTTTATCCTGCTTGCTTTTGGTTCCTTTGATTCTCAGTTTGTTTTTAAGACACCAAAAGGAGATTGTCCACAGTTTTATAGAATGTCCAGATATTTCCATCATATTTTTGGCCTGTTCCTTGTAAAATGTGTGGTTTATTCTAAATTGCTGTAGATTGAAGTCAACATATAATGACACGCATTTATGTTCTGTACTTCATATCCTGCAGAAAATGCACAATACTGACACTAAAAGGTTATGTGGAATGATCCACATTCACTATACAAGTTTCGTGGCAAGCAACACTGGGACGAGCCTCAAAACCTTGCTTACATACGCTGCAAATCATTAATATTCATGGTTCGAGGCTGTGAGATGCCACGCGATGAGCAGTATCACCTATGCGAATTCACTCCATGTAGACTGTGCGTGGAACCTACATGGAGTTTATTGAATCCTGCAGCATATCTTTATTTCCACATTAAGTGTATCACTTTATATGTGCTTGTATATGGGATGCTGGCATACAATGTCAGGAAATGTCACTTTTTTTGAGAAATGTATGCAAGTATATTTTTCATACAATGTCATCTTATTCCAGATATGTTCCGACATGTTCTGCATCCCCTCCCCCCAAAAAAATCACATACTTAACTTTTACATAAGTCATATTCAAAAAAACCTTGTAGACTCACACACTAAAATCCATATGCAGGCATGGATTCTGTGCCTACTTATATAAAGCAATATCTCAAGAAACCTTTCAAATATGTTTCAGTGAACTATTGTTTGACATCCAAGTATACACTGCTATAGTCTGTCATTCCAGCTTTGAGCACTTACATGTCACTCTACAGTGATCATGGCCAATGATTTTCTATTATCAGTACAGGGATTTTGATGGCGGCATAGTTCAATAGCAGGCAATGTCTATTTTAATGGATAAATATGTGATTTTTAATTCCACTGTAATGCCAGCACAGAACAGATATGTTCAGCCCTTATAATGCATTACTCACTTTCAGAAGAAGTCTTAGACATAAGAGAACATTGCACATTATCACAGTGTCATCTCTAAATATGAAACTATGCAGTCCTATAAACCTGCTTTCACTCTGAATCCCCAGTCACGTTCTACATCTATGTTTTCCATGATCTGAGTAGTTGAGTACTTATTGCCTCTAGCACATTGATTGGAGGTGAGGTAAAATGTATGCTGTTTTGTATGTCATATTTCTACTTCACTCAGGCCATTTAGACGTTGTTATATACATGTCTCTACTAACTTAAGCTGATTGATTCAGTTAAGCTAGATGTAGGAATTTATGCAGTATCTACACATGGTAGAATAACTTTTGCGTGTACATTATATCACCTAACTTCTGAGATACCTATGCTAACATAAAATGCAGCAATTAGTTTTGCAATTTATGTGACTGCCTCTTGCAGACACCCTGGATGATGTATATTTTCTGTATTAGATGATGAAAACAATGACTCACTAAATGTAGCCTCACAGTTACTGCTATCTGCCAATACCTAGTCCAGAACAAAGGCAGCAGTAAATTTCTTTACATCTACTTTCTTAAGTTCTTGTCAGAAAAAAAATTATATTTTTACACAAGAAATAATAGTGCGATATAATAAATGAAATCACCAGCCAAGGGAGGTAAAGCCACAAGAACACTTGTTTAATTCATCAAAACATAAAACAGGAACTTTTGGACAAATATTTAGTAACAAATGAAACGTAAAATAAAATACGTATTTTACCAATAAGAAAAGTAGCCTTTTTGATGGTTTAGTACCTGCTTTCTTCATGGATTCAGGCAATTTCTTGTTACATAATTTATGATTGTAACATTCATGACCCACTAAATCATTGTGCTCTAGTGCAACAAAATGAACATCATTTGGATTAATCAGAAAGTTGCCAAACACAAAAAGATTACAATGAGAGTAACTGAAACAAATAGTTCAAGTGATCTGAGACCAAATAAAAGATATACGTTGTGTGGCAAGTAGAAACTCACACAAGTAGATAAAACAGGTAATGCAGGTGGTCACACAAGCCCCATTCAGTCCCTGATGTGGGGGCTGTGTCCTCTATACTGTGTTATTATATTGACCATCTCCAATGAGATGATACCTCAGCCAGGAGCTCATTGTAAGTGCAACCTCTTTCTCCCAGAAGCGGAACCCAGTAGCTATAATTAGGAAAGTGCAGCGAAGGCCTTTTGCTTTTAGAAGGTATGCAATATGTGTAGTTTCACTTGTTATATTTATGCTTTGTTCACTTCTACTTCAATTTGTTGTGAGTCGAACTATTGTTAGAGGTATTATGTCTGAAAGGACTGTAAAGACCATATTTGATAATCAATACTGCCAGTCATAGAAAACAGTGTAATTTATTATGCAAAAGAAATTTAAAAACTTCAAAAATGCAGGTTCTTCTCAAACAAATGTATTGTACCAAGCAGAAGTTCACAGCCAGTACCTTCAAAACAATTACGTACTTCTGGGTTATGGCCTGTGTCACTAAGTATCTTTCTCTCTCTTTCCCTCTGTCAGTAGTTCAGTTCTCCTTTAACAGAAAAAAAAAATTGCAGCCTCTTCCTGGTGTCCTCTTCCAGTTCACCAGAACCAGTGCTCCAATCATAAATTCTTCCTTCACAAAGAAAAAACAAACTTTGCAGAGATGTTCATCAGCCCATTTTCTTACAGCTTTAATTGCTTCATTAAGAAATTCTCCTCTGATTGTACAGCAATTTAAAATGTGTTGGATCTCACCAATGTAAAACAACAATATTCATGTGTACATTTACACCACATTTACTATAAAATGTATATATGTTATTTATATCATTATTGATACACTTTTGGGTTACAGCAAGAGTTACTTTATTTCACAGTCTGGTGAGATTCAGCATGGTAATTATCTCTCTCTCTCTTTAAATATATATATATATATATATATATATATATATATATATATATATATGTAAAACTGCATACACATGACTCTGCCTATCTATCTATAGTTGCCTATATTGTGGTTGAATGGTACTCTTACTGAGTGCATGTTATTCAAATCCAATCGACCGTGTAGCATGCACATTAAAAGAAGAGTGCTTGTAGTATATTTTTTTCAGCGAGATCTCTGAATACTAGATTAAGGTAGTTTTACACTTCCCCCAATATTATGTGATCTCAGAGTTAGTATATAGAATATAATCAGGGGGTGGTGGATTGCAGGGGTGCTGTAAAAACTGACAATTAGGTTTTCTTTATTTTTGATAACTTTGTCTTTTAAAGTATTTTACTTCGATAGACAGGGTTTGACGAGTTATCTGCTGCCATGCCATTGCTTTCAGACAATCAGTATTGTTTATTTCATGATTTAGAATCAGAAAGCGTGCAACGGGGCAGTTCCAACACACTTTCTAAACACACTGTTGTACTTCTGGTGAAGACGTTCTGTTGCAAACAAGCTCTGACATTATAACTTAAGTTCCTGTACGAAAAATCTGTCAGAACCCCAAGGGTATTCTATTGAATGTCACAAGAATGAACATATAAAGAATTCAAGTCAGATACTGCTGTTTTTTTCTTTAAAACCAAGAAAATAAGTAGATCCTCCAAGATTCTTATGTACCCATGAATTACCACATAGGTGGCAGTACACTAAACACCGAAAGTATGGTAAGAGACTTAGAGACACAGGTGGACAGTGGTCTCACCTTCGATAACCACATCGCCACAACAGTCAGGAAACCCTTCTATGTGGCACACCTCATCACTAAGGGTTTTTCATCCAGAAAAAGGAGGTCATTGTCCCACTGTACTCATCCCTCATTAGACCCATTATAGAATACAATGCCCTATTTGGTATGTACCTCTCAAGACATCTGGAACAACTGGAAAGGCCGCAGAAATACCTCACTAAAAGAATCACAGGCCTAAAGCAGATGCCCTATGCTGACCATCTAAAAAAACTCCAGCTATACTCTGTCGGATATCATCTACTCAGAGGCGATCTCTGCTTAACATACAAGGGCATGTCAAACCCAGAGCTGTTGGACATGTTACACTTAAAGAAATCCCAATCCTTCAGAGCCACATGCTCCAGGGATCTAAACCTTGTCATCACAATGAACAAAACATGCTGGAGGGATAGGTTCCTGACCCAGAGACTTCTGGAATAGACTGCCCATACATGTCAAGCAGAGTGCCTCTTTGACCCTCTTCAAAAGGAACCTTGACGATTGGATGGGAAATAGAAAAATCACCCCGGGGATCACATCAGTCGCCCTGCTAGAAAGGGGTCTAGGGAAGTAAATATTGTGGGAAGAAATAGCCAGGAAATTGTTATGGCTAGGTTTGTATAAGCCCTAGGACCAATAGCCTAGTACCAACCTATGAACCTAAGGAGAAACTGGAAACACTCATTCATGAAAATGTAGCCAGAGAAAAGGAACTAAAATGGGCTTCCAAGGGCAGTTGCAATATTTTCCAGATATATTCTCCAAACATTATTGCAATTCTGGCAGGACAAGAGGCACCAGTGGTGTGCAAATAACAGATCCAATAATATGCTCTGAACAGTAGTGCAACAAGGGTGTATTGTAACATCATCTATGTAATATCAGGAAGACAGTACTGTATGGAGTACCAATGTGATGCAGGTAATATGTTGATAGCTTCTAAAATTATACCAGATATAAGATACCAAACATACAAGAAGATAGGATTGTACTGAATATTTCAAGAACAAGGAGGGCGTGCAGTGATCCAGATTAAAGATGTATTGTACAAGAAATATGCAGCAGCAGTCAGCCATAATGCTCTCTTTTTCTCTGCTGGCAGGTTATCCTGATTAGTGGATGAATTAAACTCCCCAACAAATAGTATTAATCTCTACAAATACATGCAACTTATCATATGCCCCACCAGAGTACAAAATAGACAACTTGAAACAGCCCTTGACTGGATCTTTGTATCACATCCACACAAATTCACTAACTCAGTCTCCCTCCACGATTCCCAGAGAGATCACCTACCTGCTTTCACATATAGAACCCACAACCAGGTACTAAAACCCCATAGCTACAAAACAACTGGAAACCTCACTAAATTCAACCCATCAACATTTAACACCATTCTAAAACCCATAACTGGAGCCCTCTGCATTCTTTACAACTAGATGAAGCTGTTAAGTATTTAACAAAATCTTTCTAGATACCCTTAACTCTTTTGCCTCTACATGAGCAAAAAGAATCAAAATTAGCCATGCTCCATGGTTAACTAAACCTACAAAACTACTACTTTTAGCTAGGGATAGAGCCTGGAAAGTCTGGTGCAGTAACAAGACACTAACAAATGAATCCAAACAACTCAGGAACCAAGCCAAAAACTATTCATCAATGACAAAAAAAAACTATTTCTCAAAACAACTATCCATCCATAAAAACAACCCCAAGTACTTTTGGAAATCTGTATCCTCTCTCCTCAATCCCGAAACCACTCAAAATCCATCTCTATCCCTT